>NC_068983.1:44274169-44278390 GCF_001194135.2 Octopus bimaculoides | reverse complement strand
CATAAAAAGAATTTAACATTAACTCGTTAGTGCTGGAGTGGCTGTGGTAAGTAGCTTGCTTACCAACCACATGGTTTACGGTTCAGTCCCACTGCGTGGCATCTTAGGCAAGTGTCTTCTACTATAGTCTCGGGTCGACCAAAGCCTTGTGAGTGGATTTGGTAGAAGGAAACTGAAAGAAGCCCGTCGTATATATATATATATATATATGTGTGTATGTTTGTGTGTCTGTTTGTCTCTCCACCATCGCTTGACAACCGATGCTGGTGTGTTTACATCCCCCGTAACTTAATGGTTTGGCAAGAGACTGATAGAATAAATACTAGGCTTACAAAGAATAAGTCCCGGGGTCGATTTGCTTGACTAAAGGTGGTGCTCCAGCATGGCTGCAGTCAAATGACTGAAACGAGTAAAAGAGCGTTAAATAGGCCATTACCAACTCAAATATTCTACTTGTTTTTATGTTCAAACCAGCCAGATCTGGCCTTTCATATCTACCCGGCAGTGTCATTCTAAAAATAAACAATCACATGATCATCATCAAAATTTTGAAGCTTTGAGATAATCCAAGATTAAATCAAAACAATGTGAATAGGAAAACATTACATTTGACTGAGTAATTTGAAGTGCCAAAAGGTTAAACTAAAAGATTACTCAATGCTTTTTAGCAGAATTTGATGATGTCAAGCAAGCGGAAACTTTGAAGTCACTATCAACCTTTTCCTTGTAAAAGTTATTGATTAAACTTTTTGAAGGAAAAAGCTTCAGTGACTTAGTTTGTTTGCCTTTGTCAGACTGCCTAACAAAGGTGAGTGAGCAAGCCGATTGAAATTGAAAGAAGTGTGTCTGTGTACTTGGGCCTCTGTGTCTTGACATTATGTGATCGTTGTGAATAGATTTCACTGTCAGACAAGGATGTCATTCATTTCTATTTCCTTCTTGAAAAGTGCGACTTGCCATGGAGAAATACTAGCGTAAGGGAAGGACATTCGGCTGTAGAAAATTTGCTTCATTGAACTTCGTCTGACCCAAGCAAGCATGGAAAAGTGGACATTGAAACAACAATGATGATGGTATATATGTAGAAATGATCTACAAGCATATTTATAGGACATGGTAAATTATCTGTGGTTGACAAGCAGATTTATCTCTGGCTGTAACAGCTACTACCATACATGGTACACAGCAAACGATATATTTATCATGCCTGTGCTTAGGCTGCTGCTATTACTACCACCACCACCACCACACAGAAACAAGCGAATGATTAGGGCTAATTAGAATCACGGCTACAATCATATAATTGCTCATATTAACAGCAAACGAGAAATTCTGTATTAATGAACGGTAATGTTTTCGATTCTAGACTGAAGTTGGAAGCTGCTTCATTGTTTCCCTGTTTTCTCCAATAACTTGATGCGTAAATCTTTTATCTATTCTTTCACTTGTTTCACTCATTGGACTGTGGCCATGCTGGGGCACCACCTGGAGTTTTTTGTGTCAAATGAATCGACCCCAGTATTTTTTTTTTTTTAAAGCCTGGTACTTAGTGGTTCAGCAGAAGAGACTGAAGGAATAAGTTAAAGAATATCAACACACCAACACAAGTTGTCAAGCAGTGGTGGGAAACAAATACACACACATACGACAGGCTTCTTTCAGTTTCCGACTATCAAATCCACTCACAAGGCTTTAGTAGAAGACTCTTGCCCAAGGTCCCATACAATGGGACTGAACAAGCAAACTTTTTACCACAGCCATCCCTGTGTGTGTGTGTGTGTGTTTTGCAGGCTCTGAATTGATTAGATTAGTAGCCACAATAGATTTCATGGTCAGACTGATAAATGATTGTAGTACTTGTCTTTTCTCTCTATAAAAGTCATCAGGTTTATACTCTATGTAATGCTGCCCCTATCTCTAGCAGACCATTTTGATGTATTTTGAAAAAGGATAGAAACTTGATCGGTTGAAGTGTCATGTTATGAAGAGAATAACAGTTTGTAAAAAGTGTTTTTCAGTGAAGGGAAGTGTTAGGGTCTCCCTCGTCTCAATGTCTTGAACACTCCCAAGTTATCTGATTCTCATTGAAAGATACATATGAAATCTCATTGATGGGTAATGCAGATTAATGGTAAATGCAGTGGCAGTTCCAGATTACTAATGTATATGATTTGAAGGAAGCTCAGTAAATAAGTGTAGTTGGGGTTGATTGACAATGGCAGAGGTTGATAGATTTTTAATGAACTCAAAGAATATATTATGTTGTGGGCATCAAATTAGATAGAGGAAACAATTGAATAGCTTGGAATTGTATTTATCATTTGTGCTCTCTATAACAAGGCATGAATTGCCAATAAAATGTAGATTGACCATATTAGAAGACTAAACCAATGAAACCAACCACAAAATGTATTTCTAATGAAGCCAGGGTTAATATCTTCCTTGAAATATTTTTGGTTCTCCACCCCAACACTTTTCTTTTTAACCTTTTAAGCTGCCATTCCTAAGTCTTAATCCACAACAGGATTATAGGTACAGGCGTGGCCGTGTTAAGAAGTTTGCTTCCCAACCACACGGTTCCAGATTTGGTCTCACTGCATGGCACTTTGGACAGGAGTTTTCTACTGTATCTCTGGGCCAACCGAAGCCTTGTAAATGGATTCAATAGACGGGAACTGAAAGAAGACAGTCATATGTACGTATGTGTCTGTTTACCCTGACCATCACCACTAGACGAAACAGTTGGTGTGTTTCTCTCCCCATTGCTTTGCAGTTCAACAGAAGAGACTGATAGAATCCTTTCAGCATTGATAGAATAAGTACCAGGCTTGAAATAAGCTCTGGGGTTTTGTTCAACTATTATTCCTCAAGGCAGTGCTCCAGCATGACCCCAATCTAATGACTGAAACAAGTGAAAGATAAGATGTGTGTGCATTCTTGTTTGTTCCCAACCACTACTTAACAACCAGGCTTGGTTTGTTTACAGCCCTATAACTTAATGGCTCAGCAAAAAATATTTATTTGACTCACCTCTCTAGCTTGGCGCTCCAGCATGGCCACAGTCTAAAAACTGAAACAAGTAGTGTGTGTGTCTTTTCTTGCTGATATTTTTTATTTAAAAACTGGTTTATTTGATGAAACAATTTATGAATACAAACCATTAAAGGGGAGGGCTTTGAGGTTAGTAACAGACAGGAGAAAAGAATTAATGAAGGGTGGGAGAGGAACGAGTTAGAGTAATTTCAACTGTTTACAAATCTGGAATTATGAATTTACTTTTTTTTTTAATTCATTGATAAAAAAGCCCCTATGCACACACACACGCACACTTTTTTTTCTATTGAGGATTTGAAACTCCTGTATTTTGAAAGGAAGAAAAAACAATTTTAAAACCTATAAAAAAAAATTCAGCTGCTTATTTATTTATTTTTTTTTTGTATGAAATTTATTTATTTTTTAAATGTCTATATTTATCAGTGTTTTGACAGTGTCTTGGGAAGCTCATCCATTGAAATAGTCTTCTCATTACCTGAGGAAGTCTATAGAATGTTATGTGTTATGAGATATTGGAAGATGTTATTTTGGTGACAACTAAAGGAATCAAAGGCAGATATCCAAATAAATGCGGGGTTCCATTCCTAGGTAGATTCTTCTACTTTGTGGTGCAGTGTCCTATATTCTTTTATATTAGGTTTTTTTGAACTGAAGAGATTTAATATTCATTAAAATAGACATGGCTGTGTAGTTAACAAGTTCACTTCAAAGCCATATGGTTCTTGGTTCAGTCCCAAACTGCATCATGGGCAGATTCTTTAAATTAATGCCCTCCACTGACCAATTCCTTGTGATGGAATTTGGTTGACAGATTGTACAAAAGCCACCATATGTATTTGTGTCTGTCTGCCTGTCTTGGTCAATCGATTGATTGATCCATGTGCTGAGACCCCCTTTGGTCATGACTGACCATGGGATTGCGCCTAGAAAGTCACCCTCCCAGGCACAAGTCCGGGCAAGGTTGTTTTATTGGAGATCAGCAGTCGCCCATGCATACCGGTCTCCCCTCTCCACGCCACCAGTGTTATCCAAGGGAAAGGCAAAGGCCAATGCAACTTGGCACCTGTAACGTCGCAACTCATTTCTACAGCTGAGCGAACTGGAGCAACATGAAATAAAGTGTCTTGCTCAAGAACACAACACACAGCCCGGTCCGGAATTTGAACT
>NC_068983.1:44270653-44274159 GCF_001194135.2 Octopus bimaculoides | reverse complement strand
CTTGCTCAAGAACACAACACACAGCCCGGTCCGGAATTTGAACTCACAACCTCACGATCGTAAGCTCGATGCTCTAACCACTGAGCCATGCGCCTTCACAATCCATGTACATTATTTATATCAAACAAATGAGAAGTGCTCAATACATGTAGAAGATATGGCTTTTATTGAAACTGAAATTTTGTCTCCTGAGTTTCAGTTCTGTGTGTGACCTCCCATGACTGCCAGATGAGCTGAATACACAAACATTGACCAATCAATTTATTTATTTACAGACATTGCTCTGTCACATCCCTAGATTATAAACAAACTATTATTAGAATTGGAGACAGAATAAACATAATTTGTGACACAGCTCCATGCATTATACGCTTGTGAAACTCTAATGTGAAACTGCTCAAGTGTATTCCTATATTTTAAAATATAGTTAAATTCTAATTAATTCTAATATATTCTCTGTGCAGTTTCACCTTCATTTCTTCCATTCCTCCACTTGTTTGGATTAAGAGGATTTGGTAAACAGAAACCGAATGAAGCTCTTTGTGGGTCTTCATATTTCCTTGTCTTGACATTGTGATAGTTGTAAACGAGTGTCACTGTCATATAAGCAGTGTCATTCATTTCCAATATTCTGTGAAAGCATGTCTGGCCATGGAAGAAATATTTCCTTGCTGGGAAATAGGTGAGGCTTGATTACAGGAAGGGCATCTGGTTGTAGAAAATCTGTCTCGATAAACTCTATCCAACTCTTGCCAGCTTGAAAAAGTGAACATCAAAATGATAATGACTGCATGCATAATTATCTCTGATTAGTCTTGACAAGTCCTCTCACATCTGAAGTGTCTTGTATTATACAAAACACTAGTTAACAGACACTGGTGCTAATTAATTCAGTAGCCAGAACAAAGGAGTCTCTGTTGTCAAATGGCTTGCTAGAAACAGCAGCCAAGTTTCCTTATTCCATTCTGCTGCCTTCAAAATGGATGAATGCACTGGAAGTGCTCACTTAATATTATATTAGCCGCTAGATATAACATTGGATTAATTCAGTCTTTGTTTTTTTGTCTGTTATTTATTTAGCAACTAATTAAATAATAAAACTCTAAATGTCATTATGATCTCTCTGTCTTTTTTTATGTAAAAGGCATTGTTTGTTCTGTCTATCTCTCTCAGCAATAATTAAACTTCTTTAGAAATCATTAACTATATTAGTATTGACCTTGATCTATTTCGCTATCTTTTTTCTGGCAAACTTCTGCTTTCATTTAGTGTAATAAATTTAATCTTATCTCTCTCACACACACACACACACACATAAATTCTCATGATTGCTTGCTCTAACTCCTCTCCCTCATTTTTCATAAAATAGAAACTAATTTTAGTTTGGGAGCAGTTTCACTGGCATTTAGCCATTTTAAGAGACCATCTAAAGATTACCTGTAGTGTTTTTTTTTTTTTGTTTTTTACAGATCTACTGCACATATGTATATGTGCATGCATAGTTTTATGTTGCATGTCAGAGTATTATGTGCTTAACCCTTTTGAAACCAACCTACATTGGACCACCTGTTCTATGAAACAAGTCATGTTTTAAGTGATCTAAATTAAAATCTGCCAGTACAATTTCGGATAGATTATGTTCCAACTTAATGATCAGTTTTATTTTCTGGAGGTCAATATCTCCAGGGAAGAAATCTCGGATTGTCATATTATGAAGAGAAAAGACAAGAGAAAATTTCAATATTTATCTAGCAAAGTTCTCATGACCATTATTTGTAAACATTTTGTAAATTTAGTCTGAAAATTTGATTTTTGTTGTCTAATTTTTTTTTTTTTTTTTTTTAAACAGGCTTCAAGAAGGGCATCAATATGGGGCTATCTTTTCATTGCTCCTGATTTGGACTTTGCCAATCCTTTGGATAAAACTAAAGTAAGTGTTTTTTAATTTATCATTGGTATTGCTTCCTTTTATTAAGACATTGTACAGTATCCAATATCTTGATGTTGTTGATTGAAGATATTGTATCAAGTCACAACAAGGACCTCAGGCAGGCAGTACTTTTCACAATATGCATGTAGTTTCAAGTTATGCCGACTTTTACAATTCACCTAGATTGTAGGGTATTTCTAAAGTTTCCAGTTGTTTCTTCAGATTGGGTGGTATTGGACCCAATGCTCAAGTGATAACAGAGACAACCTTTATGTTTGACTCTCGTAGCTGCCACATCTTAGCGATCTCAATTCTCAGGTCTCCATATTTATCAACCTTTTCTCTTTCTTTCATGATGATATGTTGATCTCTTGGCACTGCTACATCGATTATTAGGCACTCTTGTTTGTCTCGTCTAAAGGTTACTATATCCGGCCTTTAGTATTCTAACACTTTGTCTGTCTTGGAGTGGGCGGCATTAGGAAGGGCATGCAGCCATAGAAACTGTGCCAAATCAGACTGAAGTCTGGTGCAGCCTTCGAGCTTACCAGACCTAGTTAAACCATCCAACCTATGCCAGCATGGACAATGGATGCTAAATGATGATGATGATGCTGACTTTGAATCATTATCATCATTTAATATCTGAATTTAACCCAGGCATGAGTTGGATGGTTCGACAGGATCTAATGGGTCTGAAGACTGCATCATTCTCTAATATCCACTTTGGTATGGTTTCTGTGGGTGAATGCCTTTCCTTATGCCACCCACTTAACAAAATGTACTGGATACTTTTTCTTTTTATTTGTGGTACCAGCACCAGTGAAGTGACCATGAACTTTCAACACTGACCCCTTACAACTGAGTGGGGTTGTAGCAAAGAAGGGGGCAGTTAAGGTATGAGAGAAGGGACCAGAGAAGAACAGGTTTCTTGCTGTAGAGGGGCTACATTGCTACTCATATAATAGAAGAGTGGGTGGGAGTGATCAGGTGGCACTTGGAAGAGATAACAATAAAATTTAGACTAGTTATAGGATTATATAATTTCATAAAAATGTGGTTATGGCTTGAATACTTTTTACATAAGCCTGTTCAATCTGAGCTGACCTGGGGTTTAAGCAAAACCTTTGTCACACCAACATAACAGTAATTTGTCCTTTACATATCATCATCCCTAACTACTACCCAGACTACCAATTCTCACATCACAAAAGTAATGCTCTTATTCTGAACCAGAGATGAGTAAATGGATTATTTCTTTATAGAAGCCCTTATTTCTTGCCTCCTTTATAAAGAATATGATAACCTAAGCTGCTGCACACCTCAACCTTGCACCCTTGACATAATTAACTGGCCAATGAAAATTCACAAATCATAATGACATATTCTATGTGTACCCGGATCTTGAAGCAAGTATACCCATACCCGTTGATTTTGTCAAATTGGAGCTTAGGTAGATTGAAGGATTACTCAACTTCCAGTGAATAAACTCTACTACAGCATATTAATAATCTTGCTCCTGTTTCTAGATCCCAAAGTTATATATATATATATATATATATATATATATATATAT
>NC_068983.1:44268072-44270256 GCF_001194135.2 Octopus bimaculoides | reverse complement strand
TATATATATATATATATATAATCATCATCATTTAACATCTGCCTTCCATGCTGGCATGAGTCATACATACATACAGGAGCAGCATTATTTAATGTCCATTTTCCATGTTGGCATGGGTTGCATGGTTTTACATGATCTGGCAAGCTGGAGAGCTGCACCAGGCTCCAATTGTCTACTTTGACATGGTTTCTATGCCTGGATGACCTTCCTAATGCCAACCACTTCACAGAGTGCAATGGGTGCTTTTTGCAAGCAACTTGCAAGACAAGTCCCCGCCACCACCACCTAAACTAGAAAAGTAGTAATAAGGGACAGAAAAGTGTTTTGGTTTAGAAGAAAGACATGGCTTCCTCAGATGGAGAAGATAGGAAAGATGATGTGACAGAGAGAGGGCAGGGGCTGTAGACTCAAGTTATCGGGTGGATGTATAGTGGGGTGGACCAAGGATTTGAGAAAGTGGGTAGGTGGGATAATTCATAACATTTCAAAAGAGTGGACGCTAGAGGTGGAGTGGAAGCTAGAGGTGGAGCAGAAGGTTACATTTTTTTTTTTTTCCCCTGCTGGCATGTTAGGTGAGTGTATATCATTAAGGCATTGCTTTACAGCCTTTCCTGTCTCTAATCCTTACCTATTTTGCATGTAGTGTATGGGGACACATGTTCACTCCATTTACTTTGCTACTTGTTTAATATTACTAAGATATTGTATTTCATCATAAACCTAAATACGAATATACTTGGTTTTGGCCATTGGAACCTCAGATCTTTTTTGCTGTGTTTTTTCTACAGATACACTTTTGAATTTCTTACCGTTGCTATTGTGTTAAACTGTTGTATGTCCAAATTTGGCCAAATGCTTGTTTTTTCAATATTCATTTTTGCTTGCAATAACCAGGGTCTTTTGGTCAAGCTATATCATATCTCCAGCTGCTTCAGGTGCCAAGATATCAAAAAATTGTCCAAGTGTAATACAATGGTTTTGCTTTGGAGATGGTGAAACTATTTTCTCGTTTTCTGAAAAAGCGACATTTTGGACATAGAACACTTTTGTATAATAGCAACATTATGAATTCTCCCACATACCCACTCTCTCAAATTCCTTGTCTACTCCACTATACATACCACCCTATAACTTGGGTGTACAGCCCCTGCCCTCTCTCTGTCGCATCATCTTTCCTATTTTCTCCATCTGAGAAAGCCATGTCTTTCTTCTAATGCAAACACTTTTCTGTTACTCAATACTACTCCCCTGGCTCAGTGGGGTCTCATCTTGCAAGCTGCTTGGTGCCCTCACTGCTGTTGGTGCAATGCAAAAAACACCCATTGCACTCTGTAAAATGGTTGGCATTAGGAAGGTCATCCAGACATAGGGACCATGCCAAAGTAGACAGTCAGAGCCTGGTGCTGCTGCTGTGTAGTATTGATTGTCTGTATACTACTGACGCAGTGTGACATATATAGTTATGATATATTCTGTTAAGAACGTAATAGAGTACAGTATAAAGCTTGTTGACTGTCAGATCTCACCCTGTGTTATCTAGTAGTAGTATTATACATACTTCCAGGTTTGACTCCAAATTTTTTCAATTATATACAGGGTGTCCACAAAATCTGGGTACATTGGGATTAACACATATTTTAAGAAATTATTATTTCTTATATTTAATTGTTTATGTTATGATTTTATTTACTCCATGTACCCAGACCTTGTGGACACCCTGTATATATTGGGGTTGACTAAAAAAACTCAATCTCTACTCTCTCCAATGCTGCCGGGAGCGCTACATCATTTGCGTTATGTGGAAAATATTCCATCAATATCGCACAAATGATGTTGGCATCAATTTTAAAATCCATCCATCCAAGACTTGGCCCCCGTGCTATCCACCCACTACAAAAATCGAACTCAGTACACATAGCAACATTACATCACAATTACTTTACCTCAACCGGTCCAGCTCTCTTTAATACCATACCAAAATACATCAAGACGGAAACGGATCCCATAAAATTCAAAAGTCCAAAGGACAAATTTCTTCAAATCCCAGACCAACCTCCTACATCTGGATATGTCTCCAACAATAATAACTCTTTACTAGAGTGGGCCATGGTGCTCCATAAATGACTAAAAGATTTCACCAGGTGGTGCTGTTAAGTTAGACATGGCCTGGGCCTATACTGGCCA
>NC_068983.1:44248336-44268044 GCF_001194135.2 Octopus bimaculoides | reverse complement strand
ATATATATATATATATATATATAACGTTCTTAGTTCATTGGTTGAGAGTGTTTCTTTACTGATGTAATTACCCTCCATTAGCATATCTCTGAAATACAGTTTTTGTTTCAGTTAAATTTGAAAATAATGAATCATGTAAAATAACTGACCGTATTAAGCTAGTTTTGGGGGTCATGAATTTACATGAAATTTTGATAGGTTTTAATTCAAATCACACTTTAAGAGGAAGCTTGTCTTAGAATCGTTGACAGGGGTGTTATTAGCTATGTTGTATCAACTGTGACTTACTAATTTATTTGTTTTGAATTAGGTCACTAACTGCTGTACTTACCATAAGGCAAGCTCTTAAGGAAGTTTATATATATATAGACATAGATAGATAGATAGTTACTTGACTTACTAGAAGAAATAGGTAGCTTTCTCTCAGATTACACCCTACCAACTTAAAAGTGTATACATTTTTAGTCTTATGATCATTCTGAGTTATCAACAATGTATTTAAGTGTAGGATAAGGGCTGACAGGCTGACCATGGGTTGAATAGTAACACAGAACCTGTGCTGGTGCCACATAAAATGTACCCGGTACACTCTGTAAAGTGGTTGGCATTTGGAGGGGCATCCAACCATAGAAATCATGCCAAAAAAAAAAAAAACAATTGGAGCCTGGTGCAGCTCTCTGGTTTTGCCAGCCCCTGTCTAACTATCTGACCCATGCCTGTATGGGATGCAGACATTAAATGATGTTGATGATGAGAACAAGTTGGATTCAGCCATTAAGTTTAGGGTCTTGAGGACATGATGGCATGCTGAAGAGACCCTTGTTTCTCTCAAATAAAAGAAATAAAGAAACATGAAAGGAAAGTCTTCAGTACCATTCCACATAATGTCCCACTTTGTACCCTTCCATCTGTAGAATGCTGGCTTTTGACATTTTTGATAATTGTATATAAAATTTAAAGCCTCATGACACCTCCTAACTGATGTCTACGATAATGTAGACCAGTGGTTTTCAACTATTTCTTGCCCATGGGTCCCTTAGATCCCGGTTTTATACTGGTGGACCCTCATGGCCATTTGATGTTTCAAAAAGCCTTAGATTTTCAGAATTAAATATTATTAGGAATTGCATAAAAAATTAAAATATTTGATGTATCAAAGTATAGGCAATTTATTACTCTTTTACTCTTTTACTTGTTTCAGTCATTTGACTGCGGCCATGATGGAGCACCGCCCTTAGTCGAGCAAATCGACCCCGGGACTTATTCTTTGTAAGCCTAGTACTTATTCTATCGGTGTCTTTTGCCAAACCGCTAAGTTACGGGTACATAAACACACCAGCATCGGTTGTCAAGCTATGTTGTGGGGGGACAAACACAGACATACACACATATAAATATATATACATATATACGACGGGCTTCTTTCAGTTTCCGTCTACTAAATCCACTCACAAGGCTTTGGTCGACCCGAGTCTATAGTAGAAGACACTTGCCTAAGGTGCCACACAGTGGGACTGAACCGTGAACCATGTGGTTCATTATTGTACATAAATTTTAACAAAACCCATCTTAGATAGATCCCCAAGGGTTATATGGACCCTGGTTGAGAGGCACAGCCCTAGGCTGTCACAACACCCCACATGGAAAGTTCCAGTTCATATCCTCTTAGTTTTATGGTCGAGCAAATCTCATCCCTTGAGTATGTATGTTTTAAGTCTAGTACTTGTTCTGTTAGTCCTTTCACTGAATCGCTAAGTTACAGGACATAAATCAACAACACCAGTTGTCAAGTGTGGTGGTAGGGGACACACACACACACACACACACACAGTTTCAGTATTTGACCCAGGTCTATAGTGAAAGGCACTTACCCAAGGTGCTTTGCAGTGGAACTGAACTCTAAACCATGCGGTTGCAAAGTGAAGTTGCCCACACAGCCATGTGTTAACCCTTTGTTCAGAATCACATTGTCTAAAACTTTGTCATTCTGTTTCTAATTTCTAACACTGAAATAAAAGTATTTACAGGTGTAATTATTCTAGTGATGGGGTTCATTATTTTCATAATACTTGTGGCATTTACTTTAAGCTTCCCCCTCAACTAGTAGATGGCTTCAATGACACTTAACAATAATAATAATAATAATAATAGTTTACTAATCTAGTCTCTTCCCAGTGTTGTTGTTTGTAATGTTACAGTTTGTGTGAGAAATTGGCTATTTTGCATTTCTAGTGACATTTGCAGAGTTTTTCAGAGTTTGTGATTAACATTTTCACTACTTAAAAAGAATTATTTCGATGTTGTTGAGTTCATTTTTAAAGTCATCCCTCATACACAAAGTAATTTATTTTCCTTATATTTTAAGCAGATAGATGCAGGGGTGGCTGTGTGCTTAAGAAGTTTGCCTCCTAACCTCATGAATTCGGGTTCAGTCTCGCAACATGGCACCTTAGGAAAATGTCTTCTATGGTTCTGAGCCACCTAATATCTTGTCAGACAATGTGGTAGATGGAAACCAAAAACTGTGTGTCATGTGTACACATGCGTACACATGTGTGCATATATGTGAAAGCACATGGCCTAGTAAAGGCAGGGGTCTCCTAGGTGGTTGGTATCAATCCATGGGGATCGATGGGATTATTCAAGGGGCCGATAAATGCACATCTACTTAATTTTCTTGTACATACCTGGGGGTTGATGAGGGGTCAGGATTCTATGAAGGGACCGATGGTCTAAAAAGTTTAGCAATCCCTGGATTAAGGTGTTAAACTCTGGATTGGTAAATTATGGTTTTGATTTCTGGACTCGACAGCACATTGTGTTCTTGAGCAAAACACTTCATGTTGCTCTGAGGTCGGGAGAGGGGCAGAATCGTTGGCATGTCAGCAGAGATGCTTTACAGTATATCTTCCAGCTCTTCATATGCTGAGTTCAAATCCCACCTGCCTGGAGAAAGTAACTTCACCAGTATTCATTCCAAGTTTAGTCATGGAAGCTGAAGTTCCAGTAATCTATTTAACAACAGTTGGGGAGGGTATGGGCCCTCCCAGGTCATAGAGAGAGAGTGTACTGGACCTGCTTAAGCACTGACCACCCCTAGACTAGATTAGTACATGTGTATGTATGCAAGAGTGGCTGTGTGGTAAGTGGCTTGCTTACCAACCACATGGTTCTGGGTTCAGTTTCACTGCATGGCACCTTGGGCAAGTGTCTTCTACTATATCCTCAGGCTGACCAAAGCCTTGAATGTGGATTTGGTAGACAGAAACTGAAAGAAGCCTGTCGTATATATATATATATGTATGTGTGTATGTAATTGTCAGTCTGTGTTTGTCCCTCCCACCATTGCTTGACAACTGATGTTGGTGTGTTTATGTCTCCATAGCCTAGCGGTTCAGCAAAAGAGACCGATAGACTAAGTACTAGGCTTACAAAAGAAGTCCTAGTGGGGGGGGGGTCGATTTGTTTGACTAAAGGCGGTGCTCCAGCATGGCCTCAGTCAAGTGATTGAAACAAAAGAATAAAAGCATGTATATTCTGTGGAACCCATACCAAACCAGACTATGGAAGCTGATGTAGCTCCTGCCCTTGCCAGTTCCTGTCGAACCATCCAACCCATTCCTGTCTGGAAAACAGACGTTAAATGATGTGAAAACACTTTGCCAAAGTGTTGTTTTGACAAGGATTGGTGCCAAGAGGGGTGTCTAGGTCTAGAAATCTCTGCTCCAATTTACTCTCATCTAATCCATGCTAGCATGGAAAAGTTTACATTAAAATGCTGATGATATATTTTGTTTTGTTTTTTTTCTTTTTGGTTTTGTCAGTTATTCTTTTAGACACCAAATAAAACAATATACCATTTTTTAACATTTTTTTCTAATCCCTCCACTTATTTGATTTAAAAGAATTTGATGTGAATGAATTAAAGCTCACCCAAGCTGAACTATTCATTAACTTCTAATTTAGTCATTTTGCTGTACTTTACTAAAGAAGCTGGAATCTCTGCAATGTTTTGTAACTTAGCCTATTTCAACAAAGTCTTTATAAAGTAACCCATCTACATTACCATAGCAGTGAAGTAGGAACAACTAGTTCTCTAATTTCTCTGGCAGTAGCACAGATTAATTAAAAATATCCATCAGCTAAAATTGATATATAAAGATTTGTTGGTATGAGTCAGCTGTAGTTCCATCCGTGTTTATCTAAACTTAAGGCTTTCTGCAAAAGCTTCTCTGCAGGAATTATTGCACAAACAGAAGGAAATGCTAGATTATGTTTTATCAAAAATTATGACCATTAATAATAGGTGCAGGCATGGCTGTGTGATAAGCCGGCTTCCCAACCACATGGTTCTGGGTTCATTCCCACTGCATGGCACCTTGGGCAAGTGTCTCCTGCCATAGTCTCTGGCCTGACCAAAGCCTTGTGAGTGGATCTGTTAAATGGAAAGTAAAGGAATCCTGTTGCATGAGTGTGTGTGTGTGTATGTGGCTTTGTGTCTGACCCATCCTCTCCACTCTTTGACAACTGGTGTTGATGTGGACCTTGACAGTTCAGTAAAATTGACGGATAGAATAAGTGTCGGGCTTAAAAACAAACAAACAAGTACTGGGGTTGATTTGTTTGACTAAAATTCCTGCATGGCTGCAGTCTAATGACTGAAAGAAATAAAATTAATGTAAAAATTTGGTTCACTTCTTTCCTGGTGGCAGCAGCATCAGCAACCTAGTTCAAGCAGTGATAGATAAGTCAGGTGTTGGTGAGGCTCTGTGGTTAAGTTCATTTTAAAATCCTGTAGTTTCAGGGTCAGTCCAATTGTGGGGTACCTTTGACAAGTGGTTTCTGTCAGCCCTAACTGTGGGTAGATTTGTTAGATGGAAACTATATGAAGCCGGTGTGTGCGTGTGTGTGCGCAAGCATAAAGGTATGGTTGCCGTGTAATTGAAAAGCTTGCTTCCCAACCATGTGGTCTTCAGGTCAATCCTACTGTGTGGTATCCTGGGTAATTATCTTATTGTTCCAGGCCTAGCATAGCCTTGGGTGGATTTAGTAGACAGTAACTAAAAGGATCCCATTGTGTACGTTGTGTGTGTAACGTCAATATATGTATATATATAAGTGCCACACCCTGACAGTTGAGGGAACCCGTGGAAGAGGTAGGCCCAGGAAGACCTGGGCTGAGGTGGTGAGGCAAGAACTTCGTACATTGGGCCTCACCGAGGCGATGACTACTGACCGAGACCTTTGGAAATGTGCTGTGCGTGAGAAGACCCGGCAAGCCAAGTAAGATCGTTGCCAGTGCCCCTGGACTGGTTCTTGTGCGGGTGGCACATGAGATGCACCATTTTGAGCGTGGCCGTTGCCAGTACCGCCTGACTGGCTCCCGTAGGATTTTCGAGCGAGATCGTTGCCAGTGCCCCTGGACTGGCTTGTGCGGGTGGCACATAAAAGACACCATTACGAGCGTGGCCGTTTTCGTGCGGGTGACACGTAAAAGCACCCACTACACTCTCTGAGTGGTTGGTGTTAGGAAGGGCATCCAGCTGTAGAAACTCTGCCAAATTAGACTGGAGCCTGGTGTTGCCATCTGGTTTCACCAGTCCTCAGTCAAATCGTCCAACCCATGCTAGCATGGAAAGCGGACGTTAAACGATGATGATGATGATGATGATGATGATGATATAGATATATAAAATATATGATGGCATTTCCTCATGTCTGAACATCATGAAGAGTGGTAAGCTTTCAGGTGGCTGTGTAAACTGATCCTTGAACAACAGGTGTGTGTGGCCTTACCTTGACATTACCTGGTGGTTGTAAACCAGCATCACTGTTATACAAGTGTTGTTCATTTCCAGTTTCTCATGAAAACATGTCTGGCCATGGAGAAATATGACTTTTTTTCTTTTTTTTTTAATAACTAAAGATTGATGGTAAGAAGGGCATCTACCCGTAGAAAATCTACCTCAGCAAATTCTATCCAACCCATGCAAGCATGGAAAAGTGAATGATGTTCAAGTGAGTCAGAGCTAAAAAAAAATTTTATGACATATAATTAATTGCCATGGTTTCATTGTAAGAAATAAAACTCTTATATTTAATCCAGGCACTTAAATGGTTCCAATTAAAAGAATATAATTTTACTGGTGAAAGAATTGTGATCAGGTAACCTATGATGGCACCACTCACAGAATAAAAAATATTGAACAAAACAATATTTTCACTTTACGTATAAACTGTATATTTGCTTTCTTTATTAATTACCATCTGTTTTCCATATTTAGTACATATGTTGTATTTACATGCAAGTCTAATAGCCAAGTGGATTAGGTATTGGCCTACTAACTTATGACTTAGGAATTCAAACTTGTAGCAGTGTTAAACTCTCAAGAGAGCAGAATGGCAGAAGCTTTCAGAGAGGAAACCCCTACTCAGGCAAGTTTTTAGTTTCTTAACTTCTTAGACTCTGAGGGGTCCAGGCCACATTCAGGTCATGACTCTTGGATGCTGTTTTGCTGATATTTTTTAGCAACTTGGATTTCAGAGACTTGTGCATTTAAACCGCTTGGAGATCTCATCTAGTTGAAACCCCTCTCTGCTGTTTCGGCTTTCGGTAAAATGCCGATGCTCTCACAACGACTCCGAGTTACTTATTAAAATATAAAAATTGCCTTCACACAGTTTGTAGGCTATTCTCATTCCTCCTCAACCAGATTCAGCTGGAGCATCTCTCTGTTGTCTCTGATATTGTGTTAGATCCTATTCTTACTAGAGGCTGAGAGTTGTTTCATTAGATCATAAACAGATTTTCCCCACAAAACCTCTGTCTCCAGCCTCTATGGCAAGAACTTTGACTGAGAAGTTCCCTCAGTCTGTTGACCAGTCTGACATTTTTTCGTCTTTGAACACATGTGCTTCTACTGTATTTTCAAACAGCATTGTGAGTTCAATCAAAATCTGTTGCTTTAATGAACTGGAATGGAATACAATATCTGGCCTCAAACTACCCTTCCTGATGATTTCTGGTGGTTTTGTTGATTCTGAAAGGTCTGCTGAGCATCTCCAGTCATCCACACCACTCAGAAGACTCCATTCTCATACCCAGTAAGACATAGCTGTTCCTGGCCATGATTTTTCTGTTTCCTGTCATGTAGAATGTTGTTGGAAATCTTGGTTTTACTCTTGCTATACTTATGTGTATGATCTCTCTCAGCACTTGATTGTGCCTCCACATGTATTTTCCTTGGGCTAGTGTCACTCTGCAGGAGCTCAGAACATGTTCCATTGTCTGCCTGCCCCAGCAGAGTGGGCACTCGGGATTATCTGATTTATCTCACTTCATCAGGTTCATATTTGTAGGCAGGAGATCAGAGATAGATCTGAGGATAAAAGCTTATTATAAGCAGTGCCATATTCTACAAGTCATTCCAGCAAATATAGTTGTTGCTGTTGTTGTTGTTGCTGCTATATTTCTTTAGTTTTTCCAGTATTTTCTTCATGAGTTATGGTGAATAGATTTTAAATGGTATGAATGTGGTAGTTACCTGATATGAAATAGTATCATAACTAGGGTGAGATTAATCCCTTATCTACTTAATGCTAGCTTTATGATCCCCTGTAGCTTTTGGAGATATCACTGTGTTGTAATATAGACCCATGCAAGCTATATCAGTGTAGAATGCATATGTGTGTGTATGCACAGGTGTGGCTGTGTGATAAGTTTCTTCCCAACCTCATAGGTTCCAGTTCAGTTCCACTGCATGGCACTTTGGGTAAGTGTGTTCTATAGCCTCAGGTTGACCAAAGCCTTCTTAGTGGATTTGGTAGATGGAAACTGAAAGAAGCCCATTGTGTGTGTGTGTGTGTGTGTGTGTGTGTGTGTATATGTATGCATATCCAGCCCAGTTAAAAGTACCTTTGATGCATCGGGCAATATGATATGCTTCAGAAGACTTGTTGAGTCAATTAAAACCAAAATCATAGTTGTGGCTAGTGCCCCGACTGGCTCCTGTTTCAGTGGCACATAAAATACATCGTCCGAATATGATCGATGCCAGGCTCACCTGACTGGTGCCTGTGCCGGTGGCGCATAAAAAGCATTGACTACACTCTCGGAGTGGTTGGCGTTAGGAAGGGCATCCAGCTGTAGAAACTTTGCCATATCAGATTGGAGCCTGGTGCAGTCTGCTGGCTTGCCAGCCTTCAGTCCAACCCATGCCAGCATGGAAAACTGACGTTAGACAATGATGATTATGTATGTCTTTGTGTCTGTGTTTGTCCCCCACCATTGCTTGATGGCCAACCCTGATTTGTTTATGTCCCTGTATTTTAGTGGTTCAGCAAAAAGGGGCTGATAGAATTAGCACCAGGCTTTAAGAAAAAAAGTACTGGAATCAATTCATTTGACTAAAAATTCTTCAATGTAGTACCCTAGCATGGCCACAGCCTAATGACTGGAACCAGTAAAAGATCAGATATGTATATAGCTTCCCTCTTAAGAATTTAAAAAATTTTGAGATATGAAATAATTTTTAATGATGGGATGCAAAGTCAGTCAAGTTTATATAAAACACAGTATCAACCAACCATCAGATGTGGTTAAACACTGCTGATCACAATGTGCTTCCAGTTTTGTCTTGATTGTGCCATTCTTTTCCATCTTGATCCAAATTGGTTGACTAAATCTTCTTTCCATCATCGTAGAGGCCTGCCAAGTAGCCTTTTCTGATCTCTTAGATATCACTTAGCAACTGAACTAGCCTACCTGTTGTCTGTAAACCTTGCAACATGTCTGACCCTGTGGAACTTGTGCTTTTGGTACTCTGTGACTATCATCTTAAAGACTAAAACAATGCAATATAAACAAGAGCACTCAGAGAACGCAAACCTCTACCAAAGCAACACCAATGTCCTCTCAATGATTAGCTAGAGATGATTTTTAAATGAGAATATCTGAAATAAACTCGACTGCTCTCACAAATGAGAATACTAAAAATGAACCCGACCGCTCTCAAAAATTAAGTAAAAAAACTAGAAAAATAATCCAGTATCCTTGTCCATTACCCGATTGATCCCAAAATCTAATCAGTTTGTGCCAGTCACGAGGCCAAACATCCCTGAAAGTTTCGTCCAAATCCATCCAGTAGTTCTTGAGATATTTTGTCCATAGTCAAACAAACAAACTCAACTGAAAAACAATACCTCCGCCTTCGCTAAGGCGAAGGTAATAACAGCATTTTAAAAATGTTTGAGCTAAAGAAATTCAGTTGGCCATCATGGGGCTTCAGCACAGCACCTTGGACAAGTGTCTTTTATTAAAGCTCTGAGCTAACCCAAAGGTTTACAAATGGAATTCTTTGATAGAAACCTGAAGAAGCTCATTGCATGCGTGTGTGTGTCTGTGTGTGTGTGTGTGTTGACATTTACACTTGTCTGAAAATGACTCAACTGCAAGCAATGACATTGTTTCCCCTGTCAACAAATCATCCACTGGCTTTGTGCCTTCAAAGACCTCTGAAATAAGAGATCCCTTGTTTGTAAAGGGCCAACAACAGGTTGGGCATCTGGTTGTAAAACAATGCTTTTATAATACGTTTGTCTTGTCCATGGAAAAATGGACATAAGAATGAATGAATTAGGGAATCGCACTTGCAAACGCACGCACGCACGCGCACACGCACACACACACTGGTTCATTTTCTATTCATTTACTTCATTTTTTTTTCTAAAATTTTCATTGCATCTTGCAACCTTTTCAATAGTTGTTGTCTACTGAAAAGGTTGCAAGACGCAACGAAAATTTTAGGAAAAATAAATTAGTAAATAAGCGGAAACTGAGCTGATGAGTGTGTTAAATAAACCACTAAAAGAGAATGACTCTCCTCAGACATAACATAATATGCTTCAACACACGAACTCACACAAAGAATCTTGCAAACCAAATCCAAAAACGAAGTGTGTGTATGTATTGATGAATGCCATGAGGCAGGAAAGTATACAAGCCCTTATATATTTAATACTCAATATTTCATATATTCCAATAAGACATTCAATACTTCATTTCATTTTACTATTTATACTACGTATTCCATATTCTATTGCCCACATTAATTTTATAAGAATATAAATAAAACATAAAAAACAGACAGAGTTGGAACTCTTTTAAATAATATATATATATATATATATATATATATATACATATAATGGTCTTTAGTTTTTGGCTATCAAATTCCCTCAGAAGATATTGGTCAGCCCAGAGCTGTAGAAGACACTTGCCCAAGATGCCATGCAGTGGGACTGAACCCAGAGCCATATGGTTGAGCAGCAAGCATCTTAACCATACAGCCATGCTTAAAATAGCCACCATCTTTCTATAAATCTCAATTAATTTTGACTCACTCTCTGTTTTGCTTTTATCTTTGTTTGCCTCCGTCATTCCAAAACATCATTTCCTTCCTTAGAATCTGCATTTTTATTCCAAATCTGTCATAAAGCACCATACATCCGTTATGTACATTCATCTACCTTTCATACAAAACATCCCTTGTTGTTCGCAGAAATCTCTGAACTTGTCACAAACAACTATTTCCTTCAGAATTAATTTAACACATCTTATCTACAAACTCCAGAAAATAGCATCAATTTAAAGGCTTTCTTTTACAAATGGTTTCACTGTTTCACTTCTGCTAAAAATGCCATTTCTTAATATACGGTGACCAGTAAATTTGGAAGTCTGCTTTTGCCACCAGGAGTAACCTCAGGAAATACGCCATACATATCTTTTATCTTTTACTTGCTTCAGTCATTTGGCTGCGGCCATGCTGGAGCACTGCATTTCAAGAATTTTTAGTCAAATGAATCAACCCCAGGACTTGTTTTCTTTTAAATCCTGATACTTATTTTATCAGGCTCTTTTGCCGAATTGATAAGTTACAGGAAGGTAAACACACCAGCATCTGTTAAGCAGGGGGGGGGGACACAGATACGCACACACACACACACACACACACACACACACACACACACACACACACACACACACACACACACACACACACACACACATACAGATATGTGTGTGATGGGCTTCTTTCAGTTTCTGTCTACCAAATCCACTCACTAGGCTGTGATTGTTCCAAGGCTACAGAAGACACTTGCCCAAGGTGCCACATAGCGGGACTGAACCCAGAACCATGTGGTTGGGAAGGAGAACTTCTCACCACACAGGTATGCCTGTGCCTACACATTAATTATAATTTAACTTTTATCAAATTTCTCGATGATTATGCAAAATGAAGTAAATACTGATTTTCACAAAAATATTTACCCTAAAATGAAATAAAACAATGATGTTTATAGTCGCAGGAGTGGCTGTGTGGCAAGAAGTTTGCTTCCCAACCACATGCTTCTGGGTTCAGTACCATTAAGTGGCACCTTGGTCAAGTGTCTTTTATAGCCTTGGGCTGACCAAAGCCTTGTGGTGGATTTGGAAGACAGAAACTGAAAGAAGTCCATCGTGTAATATATATATATATATATATGTGTGTGTGTGTGTGTGTGTGTATTTGTGTTTGTCTCCCCACCATCGCTTGACAACTGATGCTGGTGTGTTTACGTCCCCCATAACTTAGTGGTTCGGCAAGAGACTGATAGAATAAATACGAGGCTTACAAAGAATAAATCCTGGGGTTGATTTGTTCGACTAAAGGTGGTGCTCCAGCATGGCTGCAGTCAAATGACAAACAAGTAAAAGAATTAATGTTAGTGGTAGTGGAGGCAATTGTTACAGAAATGCTTGTTTAGCTAATTGAGAAACACCTCAGATAGAGGACAAATATTTAAATGGCTTCTAAAACTGTTGGTGCCAGTAGCAATCTGAAGAGAGAATCAAAGACTTTAAACCAAGGACAATAACAGAACAATGATAACATTTCTCTTGAAATGTATTGTCTTTGAATTAATTTTGAAAATAACAAAGAATTTAGTAAAATAATTTTGTCATTTTTAAGCTGGTGCTAAGAATATAAATTAGCATGGAATTTTGAGGGAAGGTTTTTAAGATCATTTCAAAACAGGAAGCTAGTATAAGACCAGGGTCAGTTTTGAGGAAGGTTGGTGTCAAAAGGATTAAATAAGGACTTTAATTTTTTGTCTTTTTTTTCTTTCACTAAACATGTAATTGACACAAGTATATTTCCTCCTCCACTCACATACAACAGGTAGGATAGAACTCAGTCTATTGAAAGTGTTGACATTGAGGGCTAATGACTCAGAATTGTTAGTGCTGTTGTTTTGTCTAGCTGAGGGTCAGCCTGACCTGTCAATCCTCATAGCCTGGAGACAATGAATGCCAAGAAAACACAGGGTGGTGTCAAGAGTCAAACAGAAGAAGAAATGTGACTTTCTCTCCCACCACCAATTAAAAGTTTTAAGCCCCAAAGCTACGACTTCAAGAGAGAGAAAAAGTGTGTGTGTGTGCGAGCTTTTGGTTGCTTAAACGTGCTTGTGTTGGCAGAATTTGTTAATGCTGTCTGTTAAAATGTCTTCGTTATCATCATCCTCATCATCGGTTAATGTCTGTTTTCTAAGCTGGCACGGGTTGGACGGTTTGACAGGAACTGACTGGCAAGGCCAGGACCCACACCAAATTCCATTATCTGTTTTGGCATGGTTTCTATGGCTGGATGTCCTTCCTAATGCCAACTACTTTACAGTGTGTTGCACTGCGTGCTTCTTACGTGGCACCAGTGCTTGCAATATTAAGGTGGTTAGCTGGCAGAAATGTTAGCACGCCGGACAAAATGCTTAGCGGTATTTCACTTGCTGTTATGTTCTGAGTTCAAATTCTGCCGAGGTCAACTTTGCCTTTCATCCTTTTGGGGGTTGATAAATTAGGTACCAGTTACGCACTGGGGTTGACATAATCGACTTAATTCGTTTGTTTGACCCCTCTTTGTTTAGCCCCTTCTGGACAATAAAGAAATAAGAATCATTAGCATGCCAGCCAAAATTATTAGTGGCATTTTGTCCATATATGTTTTTGAATTCAAATTCTGCTAAGATCAGTTTTTGCATTTCATCCTTTCAGGGGTCAATACAAAAAGTATTGAGTACTGGGGTCATTGTAATCTACCTACCTCTCCCAGACTTGCTGACTTTGCACCAAAATTTGAAGTCATTGTTGTTATCGTTATGAAGGCAGCAATCTGACAGAATTGTTGGTGTACTTGGTAAAGTGCATAGCAGAATTTTATTTAGCTTCACATTCTGAGTTCAACTTCTGCGGGCATTACCTTGAAGAATTTTTAATTGCATAAATCAACCCCAGTACCTTTTTTTTTTCTTAACTCTTTTCTTTACTGCATTTATTTTGAGATGCTCTGTGTTTCTTTCAATTAATTTTAAATACCCACTACACTCTCGGAGTGGTTGGCATTAGGAAGGGCATCCAGCTGTAGAAACTCTGCCAAATCAGATTGGAGCCTGGTGTAGCCATCTGGTTTCACCAGTCCTCAGTCAAATCGTCCAACCCATGCTAGCATGGAAAGCGGACGTTGAACGATGATGATGATGTTGATGATGATGATGATAAAGAATTTAGTAAAATAACTTAGTCACAATTTATACTCCTAACACTAGCTTAATGATAACTAAGGTTTGGTGGAAGATTTTAATTCAAAACTTATGAAAACAAAGACCAGAGATGGTTTCAGCCTAGTTGGTATCAAAAGGGTTAAGAATTGTTTCTCTATTACATATTTTAACCCTTTTTGTTACCACATTTCTGTTGAGATGCTCTTTGTTTCATCATCATCGTTTCTATCAATTAATTTTAAATATAACAAAGAATTTCATAAAATAACTTAGTTATCATTATGCTAGTGGTAGGAACATAAATTGTGGCTAAGGTTTGGTGCAAGATTTTAATTCAGAATTTATGAAAAAAAAACATTTGTACTCGGAGCCAGAGCTGGTTTCAGCCGGGTTGGTAACGAAAGGGTTAAGACTGGTTCTTATTCTATTGGTCTCTTTTGCCGAACCACTAATTTACAAGGACATAAACACACCAGCTCCAGTTATAAAATGGAAGTGGGGGATAGACACATACACACAACAGGCTTCTTTCAGTTTCTGTCTACCAAATCCATTCACAAAGCTTTGGTTGGCCTGAGGCTATAATAGAAGACACCTACCCAAGGTGCCATGCAGTGGAACTGAACCCAGGACCATGTGGTTGGGAAGAAAACTTCTCACCACACAGCTATGCCTGTGCCTATCACACACACACAGTTTAATTTTCTCAGCCATCAATTAAATGATACTTAATGGTTTGTCATGGAATATCAAATTTTCTTTGAAAACAGTGGCTATAGATGATTACTGTGTGTGTGCTTTAGTCGTAACCTAATAACTAGTCAGAGTAAAGTATAAATCTCACTATTTATGCTATAAATATCTTAGTCCTAACTATTTTCATATTATTATTATATATTAATTAGAAATGGATATTTGATAACACTTATTTAACTTCTAAAATTACTCCACAAACAACTTATTAATCTATTACTTATGTGTGTATTGTGCATGAGTGTGTGTGTGTGTGTGTGTGTGTGTGTGTGTGTGTGTTGTTCACCATCACATAGGAAGATTTTGCTAAGAACAGCCTTAAAAGATTGTTTTGGTTAAGAACAAACATGATAAAAGCTTTAATAATAAGTAGTGAGTACTTGAAGTAGATTTTAATTAATACTTTTTAATGGAATTAAATTCTCAGTATTTTTGATTCACAATCAAAAGAGTTTGTTCCTCTAAATAAATTTTTTGACATTTAAACTGGCCACATCAGGCCCAAATATTCCTCATTTTATGTTCAGACTAACCAGATCTGGCCTCTAACACCTATCCTACAAGGTCATTCTAGAAATAAACAATCACATCATCAAACTCTCAAAGCTATGAGATAATGCATGATTAATTCAAAACAATGTGAATCAATAAGCATTACGTTTGACGTTAATTTGAATGCTAAAGGGTTAAAGAACCTTCCTTGTTAGTATCATGATTATCAATGAGATTATTTCAGCTTGTTTGTCCTGTATCACGTGTTTCTCAGCCACGTTAAACAAGCATTTCTTTTATTGCCTCTACCTATTTGTCTCTCCCTATAGATCTCTCTCTCTCCTATTGGTGATTGCAGTCTCTTCTGATTGATTTTTAAGTGGTCTCTCCTTTTTCTTCTCCCTTATCTGGCTCTTATATACAAGGCAGAAAGCTCACAGAATCGTTAGCAGACCAGGCAGAATGCTTATCCGTGTTTCATTTGTCTTTGTTCTTTGAACTGTTGAGGTTAACTTCGCTTTTCATCCTTTTGAGATTGAAAAAATAACTGTTGATCACTGGAGTTGATGTAATCAACTTACCTCCTTTCACCCCCCCCCATTGCTGGCTTTGTGCTAAAATATGAAATCAAATGCAAGAACTTCAACAACAACATGTGACTCTTCATGGTCAATAATGTGTCTGAATGTTGTATAGCCCCAGATCTACTCTGGCTCAGCAAATCTATAATTTAAAACATTCCATTGGTGAACACTCTGTCTTGTGATAAAGCTTTTATAAGACTACAGTAACCATTGAGTTCTTTCATCATCATCATCGTTTAACATCCGTTTTCCATGCTGGCATGGGTTGGATGGTTTGACTGAAGTCTGGAGAGTCAGCAGCTGCATCAGGCTCCAATCTGATCTGGCAATGTTTCTGCAGCTGGATGCCCTTCCTAACGCCAACCACTCCAAGAGTGTAGTGGGTGCTTTTTACGTGTCACCGGCAAGGGAGCCAGTCAGGTGGCCCTGGCATCGATCACATTTGGATAGTGTTTTTTATGTGCCACTAGCACGGGAGCCAGTCAGAGGCTACTGGCATTGGCCAGTGTCATGTGGTCTAAATATAATCAAAATTTAAACCTAGAACTGTGAGTCATTGATCTTCATTAATCTATTCTTAGTCTTTACTAACTGAGCATCTTTCACTGTTTCCACACCACCACTGAGATGGGAATAAACAGTTATATGTACTTCAGTACTTGAACAGTACTGTATTATGATGGCTCATAAGGATGGAAGACAGTGATGACTTTGGTAGGATTTGAACAAAGAATGGAAAGGGCCAGAACTAACAATATGATGTATTAATTATTAGGTCCTCTTTGTAGTCACTCAAGCTGCTAGAAATAGCTGTGAAATTTCTATCACATTCACATCTTACAATCACAAGTATACAAATAGATGGGATGGCTACAGCTGGATTTATAAGGTCGACTAAGCAGCATAGATTTTAAATTGTTGATTATGGTGGCTGTGTGTATGTAAGTATGTATATACATGTGTCCATGTGTGTATATATGTGTTTGTTTTCCTACCTGCCTTCAGACATGGCTGCCACTTGAAGTGGATTTTCTGTACTGAAGAGGTTATTTCCGTCTGTTTTAAAAGCCTGTTGTTGTTAAAGATATCTGCTGTAAGTGCTGTTCCATCATAACCCCACTCACTCAATGGTGGTTATAATAATGGAACAGATTGCTAATGTTTATTTAGTTTCATTTCTTACATACACAAACTTCCCTTCAATGTTTTTCATTAAATCATTAATTCCCCCCCCCCCATCTCTGTCTTCATTCATCCACTGTTTGAGTGTACTTAAAAGCTTAACATTTAAACCAACCATATCTGGCCCAATTATTTCACCTGTTTTATGTTCAAACTGGCCGGATTCAACCTCTCACACTTACTCAACAATGTCATTCTAAAAATAATTAATCACATCATCAAAATCTCAAAGCTGTGAGATAAGGCACCATTAATTCAAAACCATGTGAATAAATATTACATTTGACAGAGGAATCTGATTACTGAAGGGTAAATAGGGATAAAGAATTGGCTCTTTTTTGCTTCCCTATTTTTGTTGAACTACAACTGCCTTTGTTTCAATTAATGTTAAAAATAATGAATTTAATAAAACAACCTTGTCGTTATTAAACTGGTGTTTGAAAGATAAACAATGAATTTTAATGGAAGGTTTCAATTTGGATCACTTTAACCTTCTTGTTACCATATTTCTGTTGTAATTTACTGTCTTTCAGTTAATTTTGAAAATAATGATCTTATTCAAGTAGCTTTGTCATTTTTATGTTGGTGTTTAGAACATAAATTGTCAGAAAATTTTAATGGCAAGTTTTAATTTGGATCAGGGCCTAATTAGCATTATAGGCCCTGGACAAATCAGTACATTGGGTTCTGTAGCACTTGTTTATTGATAGCAAGCCACAGCATTGCATAGATCAGAATTGGGTCCCTTAGACCTGTGAGGCCCCTGGTGCACCCATGTCTTAACACAGCCCCAGATTGGATTACCTTATAACAGGAACTTTGTACCAAAGAGCCAAGGGTAGTCTCAGACAGGTTGGCATTAAAAGAATTGAGCAAATTTAGTAAGGAAAAATGTGTGAAAGGTTATTGATGGTGTAATATTTAATATTTATATTTCTTGAAAGACTCAAAGAACTCCAATGGAGTGGTCTTTTAGTTCTGGCTTTATTGCATTAGACAAGCAGATGATAAAAAGTTTGGTCCACCCAGTGCTTTTAATATAAGGCACTTGTTTGAACTGTTGTGTAGTTTAACTAAACCTGAAACTATTTGGTTGGCAATTGAACTTCTTAACTACCTAATAATTTGGTAAAGATGAAGAAATAGACCCTCCTTTAACTGAGATATGAACTAAGTTCTGTTGTAAATGATTTTGTGGTGCAGTTTAAAGACATTACTCTTGTTTACATGTAGAACTTAACAATAGATGTAAGTCAGTAAACTCAGTGTATTGGTATTATAGCTCTTTTTGGTACAGAAGATTCATGGTTTGACTCTTGCAGGCAGCTTTCTGCTTTTGATCTGTATGTGTGGCCTTTAACCTGATATATTGAGCTAACATTTAAATCAAGATCCATCGTTAATAGGTTTATTTACATATTTTCTTGCTGCTTCAAAATTTACATTCTTAATAAAAACAGTCTTTACTTTCTTGCTTGTAAGTTTGAAGCTTCTAATTTGGATGGATGTGATGCATGGTTAGTCCCACCGGTAGCTTTCTGCTTTTTTCTCTGTCCAAGGGGTATTTAACTTAGGGTATTTTGCGTTATTTATAGATGAATAGGCATTCAAGATCGTTTAAAGCAGACTTAATTACTTTTGTGTTTCAAAGACTCCAATTTCTTTCAGCAAATGATAAAATAAAATCTCACTGATGAGATGTTAATCTCTCACAATTACATTTCCAAAAGATTTAATAGCTGTTCTTAACAGTTAACATAAAATTGATGGCTTCTACCTCAATATGACACTTTAGATCTAAATTACCTCTGAAGTCTACTGACTCTCATATGAAACCTGCAATGAAGATATCAAAACGCATTACTACAATATTATGCTGATGTTGTTTTATAGGTTTAGCATGTCGTTGTAGCTCACAATTTTAAGTATTTGGAATCTCCATGTGCAATGTTGATATTACTTTCACTGGAGGAGTTGAAATACGTAAGGTGCTCGAGAAAAGTGTGGAAAGAAAAGGTGAAGGAAGTCCATTCAAAATACAGATCATTAAATAGTTTCACTGTCATCACCACAACCGTCATCCTCAACATCTTGTTCCATATCCATTAATCGTTACTTAATCAAGTACTTTGATTATCTCAGCTTCATTGAATGAAGGATATCTAGATAATCTGTAGATAAATTAGATCCTTATCTATTAGTCATTATTTAATCAAATCTCCAGCAGAAAATCCATCAAGTTCTTCCTTTCACCCTTATTTCCTTTCTGTATCTTCACATGTCTTTCCTTCTTCCTCTTTGACACTCAGCATCAATGAGATCATTGTCCCTTAAGTCTTTTGAATGTAAAGTCAGTAATTCCTGAACATTTCCTGTATCCACATCCTCGAACCCAAAGTCTCTTCCTGTGTTAATTTCATCAAACACTTAATTTTCTTGGTTTTTGAAACCATTAAGATCATTAGCACATTCAGACAAAACATTCTGCCAGGCCATTTTCATACAGATAGCTTCCACTTTTTCCACACAGCTTGAGATGTTTGTTTAATGTTAATTTTTTTTCTCTAAAATTCTTAAAGAACAGTGGCATCTTCTCTAGTTATGACATTAACCCTTTTGTTACCATATTTTAATTGAAATACACTGCCTTTGTTTCAATTAATTATGAAAATAATGAATTTAATAACTGTGACATTTCCAGCTTCACCTTACTGGCACTTGTGCCAGTGGCATGTAAACAAAACATTGGACTGACTCCTGTACAGATGGTACGTAAAAAACACCATTTCAGCGTGGCCGTTGCCAGTACCGCTGGACTGGCCTTCATGCCGGTGGCATATAAAAAGCACCCACTACACTCTCGGAGTGGTTGGCATTAGGAAGGGCATCCAGCTGTAGAAACTCTGCCAGATCAGATTGGAGTCTGGTGTAGCCATCTGGTTCACCAGTCCTCAGTCAAATCGTCCAACCCATGCTAGCATGGAAAGCAGACGTTAAACGATGATGATGATTATTAAGCTTGTGTTTGGAACAAATTAACACAAAATTTTGATGGGCAGTTTTAATTTCTGTCACTATAAAACAGGAAGTTTGCATTATAG
>NC_068983.1:44245235-44248188 GCF_001194135.2 Octopus bimaculoides | reverse complement strand
GGTTCGTTATCTGAAAGGTTAAAGTTTGTAATGAAGTTGCTTCTGTGTTCGAATGCAACCCTGTAAGAATGTAATTTGAGTAAAGTGTTACCAATTTTAGCATGTTACCAAATCTGCAATGTGGAAAGTCAAAGAAACAGTTGCCTTTGTGAGGTATTGAGAAAATACATCAGAAGGCTATAAAAGCAGCAAGCTGGCAGAAACGTTAGCATGCTGGGCGACATGCTTAGCGGTATTTCGTCTGTCTTTACGTTCTAAGTTCAAATTCTGCTGAGGTCGACTTTGCCTTTCATCCTTTCGGAGTCGATAAATTAAGTACCAGTTGTGTACTGGGGTCGACCTAATCGACTGGTCCCCTCCCCTAAAATTTTGGGCCTAGTGCCAAGAAAAGAAAAGTATATTTGAACAAACATCATAATTTACTTGAGCTGCAATGAGAGTAGACAATTGTGGTATGTAGAAGTAAAGGAAGGCCATTGGACTTACTATTACACAAATGGGTAGAAGTATACCGCAATAAAGGTAGTAAGCAGTTTAAACTGGCAGGTTCCGTTCACAGAGAATAATGGATTTGCCATGCAAGTTTAATGTAATCCTGAAGTTGGTGGCATTGAGTCAGTGAAATAACACAGCTGTTCGTTGTTGAAGTTTGCCATCAGGGGTAGTGTCCTTCCGAAGTCCCACTGGAAATAGTTATACTTTTGTCAAAGTCTTTTGCTGGCTGACTGACTGGAATGGAATTCTTTCTGGATGGATGATGCTGTATTTATAGCTAACTACTGAAAAAAAGCACAAAATACTGCTGGGCAGAAGCTGCTGTCTGTGTTAATCCACAGCCAGTTTTAATTGGCTGAAGCTGCTACTTCCTTGACTCATTACAAGTCCTTGGGTGCATCTTTTGGTTAATAACCATTGGTTTTAGTTCAAAGTTCCCTTCATCATTGGTGCCATTCTATCCATCTTTGTTGTGTTCAAATTCCACTAAGGTCAACTTTGCTTTTCATCCTTTTGGAGTCAATAAAACCAGTTGAGCATTGTGGTTAAAACAATCAACTTATCCCTTGCCCTCCAAATTGCTGGCCTTGTGCCAAAATTTGAAACCAATATTTTGATGTTTTTTAACTAAGTTGAAATACTTACCCACCCCCATTTTAACAAATCCATCCCCCTTCCCATTAAAATTTCCTGACAATTTTTGTTCTAAACAACTTAGAAATGACAAAGCTACTTGAATAAGATCATTATTTCAAAAATTAACTGAAAGACAATAAATTACAACAGAAATATGGTAACAAAAGGGTTAAAGTGATCCAAATTGAAACCTTCCATCAAAATTCATTGTTTTTAAGACCGATTTCACCCACATTGAAAAATTGAGTCACTGGAATTTTGGCAGATTATTTAGCTGCGGTATCTTCCTCACTCTCACAACACATCCTATTAGTTTTATGAGGTTTTTTTTTGGTGGGGGGTTGCAATGTTCTAACCAAATTTTGCTGATCTAAGCCTTTTGGTACCTACCCACTTGAAGCTGTCCCTTCTATGACACAAACTTCCTGTTTTAAATTGATCTAAATTAAAACATTCCACCAAAATTTCATATTAGTTTATGTACCAAACACCATTTTGATAATGATAAATGTTTCACTAAATTCTAATATTAAAAATTAATTGAAAAAAACGCAGTGCATTTCAACAGAAATAACAAAAGCGTTGAAGTGATCCAAATTAAAACCTTTATCTATCTAATCTGTGTGTGTGTGTGTGTTTCTCCTTGTGATAGTTGTAAACGAGTGTCACTGTCATACAAGCAGTGTCGGTCATTTTCAGTCTTCCTTGAAAAACTTGTCTGGCCATGGGGAAATATTACCATGGAAACAAAACAGTTGGGGATTAGTAACAAGGGAGGCATCCAGCCAAAGAAAATCTGTCTCGGTAAACTCTGTCCAACCCATACAAGTATGGAAATGTGAGTGTTAAAACAACAATAACGATGAGGATTCCTGGGTTTGGTGAAATCTTAGCGCTTGCTGGAATTTTTCTTTTTTTTTTCTTTTTATTTTGTGATTTATTATTTAATAATGTGTTTAATTGGTGTCATTTTCTTGTTGATTACTCTCTGCAATTACATTGTTGTAATTGCTACGAGACTGCAAAAGGACAATTGTTCCTAATTATCGGCTTACGTAACAGCAAATAGACCTTTTCAGTTAATCGTAACCTTGTGTTTAGTTAACACCGAAATCAAAATAACATTGCTTTTGTAATACGATTCCTAGTAATGCATGTTTATTTAAATATGTCTTATATGTATATGTGTGTGCACGTATGTGTATTCACATGTGTGCATATACACACACACACACACACACACACACACACACACACACATATATATTTGTGTACATGTATACACGTGTGTGCATGTATGCATATATGTATCTATAAGAGCATATATATATATATAGACATATATATATATATATACACACACACACATATAGACATATATATATATACACACACACATAGACATATATATATATATATATATATATATATATATATACACACACACACACATAAACATTTACACACATTTATGTGCATATATTATATACATATATGGATATGTATATGTGTCTATATATATGGGGGTGGTGGGGGCTTCTTGCAAACTGCATATGTAACAAGTTTCACATGGAATTATGCAAAGTTCAATTATTCTGCATGTTTGCGATGGCTACAACAACTGCAACAACAACAATACTGGCAATTAATCTCTGTTTTTGTTGATTTGGGGGGGGGGGGCGTTCTTGATCTTTAACCTTTTTCACTTGTGGAATAAAATTTTAATTTTCTTTTTGTTTGTTTGTGTGTGTGTGCCCCCCACCGCCCTCCCCCAGCAGCTGAATTTTTGTAAAAAAAATAACTTAGCTTTTGATTAGATTAC
>NC_068983.1:44240527-44245225 GCF_001194135.2 Octopus bimaculoides | reverse complement strand
GTTTGTTGGTATGATATCAGTGACACTTTCGACTGAGCATCAAATGATTGATTGAAATATTTTATATTCATTAAAATAGCTGGGGTGGGGTGATTATAGAACATCTAGCTTGTGAAACTGCGGGCCCTCATGGAAACCTGAAGATATCTTTCTCTCCCTCCCCATCTCTCCTCTTTCTCTTTCTCCCCCACTTCCCTTCCCCCTCCTCTCAAATTAGCTGAGCATTCTGAAATTTGAACATTCTCTCTTTATGTATATCATTATCCAACAGCATCACTTCTATGAACAACAACAGCAGCAGAGATGCTTGGCAGCAATACAAACCCACCCCCTACTCTGTAAATATGTAAACATATAAACATGGTATGACAGAATAGACTTAGCCTGACCTGTCTGACATTCTGCACCCTCCACAACCAACCATGACCTGCCAGAGTGAACTGAGGCCAAACTGAAAATGTAGCCTGTCTCTGTCGCAAAAACCTATCTGTTACTCTTAAAACATTCAATTGCCTTCCTCTGTGACACATTTGTTCAAGAAGACAAACAACAACAGTGACAGCAAGAATAAAATCATCAGAACTAACACAAACAAGGAGGAGGGAATTGGTATCATTAATGCTAACATTGCTAACCCTCCTGTTGGTTGCAATGGCAAGGGTTCCAGTTGAGCTGATCCACGGAACAGCATACTCATGAGATTAATGTGCAAGTGGCTAAGCACTCCAGACACATGTACCCTAACCCCCCCCCCTTTTTTTTTTTTTTTTTGAGAAAACGTTCAGATGAATTTTTTTTATCAGACAAGCTTGCACTCTCATCTGATGTTACCAAGCTTCTAATAGAAGGTTCATGCTCACTGTCATCTTCTGAGCTCGACATCTGGGCATGATTTGTAAAGAGAAGAAGCAGGTAAAAACCGAGAAATGCTGAGAATTGATGTTATAAACTCGTCTGTAGCTGTCTTTGAAATTATGTTTTGGATGAGTTTACTCGTCACACTCTGAAAAAAAAAACATTGGGTGAAGACAAGTTAACTTGTCTTTACCAGGTAAGGGGTTCATTTAGTTCAGATCTCTACTTCTGAAGTGAGAAAACAATCTTCAGCAACTGCTTTCACTCACTACATTACCCCCATAAACTCTCTGACGAGACTTCGCCGCTGCAAAACTCATAGAGTAAGACATGTCTAATGTGATTTTTAGATGGGACAAACATACATTTACACAACCGGCTTCTTTCAATTTCCATCTACAAATCCACTCATAAGGCTTTGTTTGGCTCAAGGCTATAATAGAAAACGCTTGCCCAAGGTGCTACACAGTGGGACTGAACCCTGAACCATGTGGTTAGTAAGCAAGCTACTTACCGCACAGCCGTAATCTTTAACTTAATCTTTAATCCTTATAGTTACAGTCTTCTTGGTCAATGCTTGACTTTAGTTTCCTTAACATAAATCAAGGACAAGTTTCCCTCGTGTTAGCCTTAGACTATTACCTTCTGGAAGACTCTGTGCACTTCCTGCTGCAGTAGTGTGTAAACTCACAGTCCATAACCTGCTGTTTATTATATAATTCACCTACACACACAGTCTGTTATGTAATTTACCTACGCACTTCTGCTTAACTCTAGTAACCTACATCCTTTGTATTATGCACTCAGTTGTCCTTTTTTGGGATTTTTATCTATTCTAGTCCTTCAATGAATCTTGAATTACTTCGTAGCTGCTTTGTGTGTTTAGTGTAGACTAGTCTAGTCAGCAGACATGAAAAGCTAAGTTTCATTCTTCAGAACTTCTTTCATTCTTTGTTTCTTCATAATATGAACATGTTTCAAAAGATCTTTATCATAATAGAAGCCAATTCATTCGTAATCTCCTTCTTTAGAGAAAAGAGAAATATATTTATCTTTGGTTTTCTACTGACCATAAAATAAAACATGTGTGTCCCTCTATGCATGCATTTGTGTGTGTGTGTGTGTATATATATATGTGTGTGTGTGTGTGTGTGTGTGTGTATGTCAAATCTTTTTGATCAGTGTTTTAAGAATTTGTTCGCCCTCTTTCAGCTGAGTGTGCTCTTTCAAGCCATTGTTGTCCTGTGGTTCTTAACTCTCAGATTAAGTTTAAATTATCAATAAAGAAATATATTTTTTCAACTGTCTTGGAATCTTTTGTTCCTTATATTGTGTAACTCGGTGCAATTGGAGAGAGAGGGAGAGAGAGAAAGAGAGAGATGGTGGTGGCTGTGGTAAGTTGAACGCTAAGGGCAAATAGTTGCCCAAAGCCTTTTTATTATTATTATTATTATTACACCATAATAACTAAGACAAGAGCATCCATGTTGTTTTCAGTTGGGTCGGCCCCCACCAGCCTTCCAAGTTCAGTCTTACCTGCCAATTTCCACTTGTATTCAGCTTTATACAGGAATTATTTAAATTCACATCACCTGAAACCTATGTCATTTATATTTGAAATTTCCATTTAGAATGCAAAAGTAGAAGCATTGATAAATCGTATGTTTTACACGTTTTAGTCATTGGACTATGGCCATGCTGGGGCATTGCCTTGAAGGTTTAAAAAAAAAAATTTTTTCTATTGTTCCCTGTACTTATTCTTTTGGTCTGGTGGTTATTCTCCGTCTCTCTTGCTGAACCAGGTTACATGCAGGTGGCACGTAAAAAACACCATTTTGAGCGTGGCTGTTGCCAGTACCGTATGACTGGCCTTTGTGCCGGTGGCACGTAAAAGCACCCACTACACTCTCGGAGTGGTTAGCGTTAGGAAGGGCATCCAGCTGTAGAAACTCTGCCGGATCAGATTGGAGCCTGGTGCAGCCTCCTGGCTTGCCAGTCCCCAGTCAAATCGTCCAACCCATGCTAGCATGGAAAGCAGGCGTTAAACGATGATGAGGATGATATTTATATATATATGAGAGAGAGAATATGTACCAGGTTTAAAAAATAAATATTTACATGCCATCATTACAGCCTTTGCTTCTTTGAGGTCTACCATTTTAAAAAGGAATTATTTCATACACTTCAAAGTTTCTAAATTTTTATGGCATAAGCTCTGTTAGATTTTTTTTCTTGAAAAATCTTATTTCCAAGTCTTTATTTGTGTCTGTATGATTAATATCAATTCAAGATGGTCACATTTGATGACCTTATTGCGTTCCCTGATGATAGATTACATTATAGTAAACCCCTTCCACTCTAGAATCAGCTTACTGTTTCTGTTAGCACTACCAATTCCATATTGGTGTTGCAGCATTGCCACTAACTGTCAACTAAACGCTGCTGTTGTATCTCGACAGTACCATGTCATTGTCATAACATTTGCCATAAATAAAATATTTGTGTAACAAAAACAACCCAAAGAACGCTATTCTGGACAAATGTTATGAGAATTGCCAAAGACAGACACCTATCGGCACTTGTTCAGTAGATTTAATAGATTGTGTGTTGTGTGTGTATATGCATTTCCCCTTCAAATTTTACTTATAAAGACAGGATCAGCTGTTCGGATGTATTTATATATTTTATTCTTTATTTTATTTTATCCTAGTGGCAGGGTATTTATTTACGTTTTCAGAAAAATGTTTATTTACATACAACCAGCTGAAAAAAATTTTTCTTGTATTTTATATAAATTAGAAATTTTTTTTTTTTTTTTTTTTTTTTTTTTTTCTTTAACATCAAATTAGTAAAATATTTTGTATTTGTATTTGGTTTGCAAGATTCTTGATGTGAATTTGTGTGTTGAAAGAAATACTATTGAATCTTGAGAGGGGCATTATTTCGGTAATAATAAACACATGCACTGGTTCGGTCCTTTATTGTTAGTTAACGGGTTAGTTAGTCCATTGACTTATTTATCGATCAGCTGCTTTTTTCACTAAATTTTCAAACTCATATGTTGAACACTTTGGTCAAATAATTGTTCAAATGTTCAGTATTGTTAGTGTTATTTCCTTTTTTTGTCAGATAATTATTTCTTTGCATTGTTGCAATCTCTTCAGAAATCAAAGTAGAGAGACATGTCACTGAAGAGATTGCAACAATGTGATGAAATAATTATTTAACAAAAAAGAAATGACGACTCTAACAATACTGAACATTTGAACGATTAATTGTTTGACAAAATGTTTAACATATGAGTTTGAAAAACTAGTAAAAAAAACAGCTGATCAGTAAATTGGCTAACGGAGTAACTCACCCGTTAATAATAACAATAAAAGACCAAGCTTGTGTTTATTATTACTGGCATAATGCCCCTCCCAAGGTTCAATAATAAAATATTTATTTCGTATGGATACAAGTGTTCTGAAAGCATGGAGTGTTTTTAATTAAACTGATGATCAACGAACATATTGTGCACAAATTGGGCTGGTTGCATGGTTAAACTTGTAGTCACATGGTTTCAGGTTCAGTTCCATGTGTGGTACTTTGGGCAAGTGTCGTTTATTATAGCCCTAGGCCAACCTATGTTTAATGAGTGAATTTAGTTGATGGAAACAGAAAGAAGCCTGTCGTGTGTGTGTGTATTTGTGTTTGTCCCTTCACCACTTTAACAGCTCTTGATAAGCATTAGGCACCATAACAATCTGTCTTTAAATTCTAATTTCTGGAACCAACTTTTGGCATCAACTTTCATGAGAGAACCCAACAATCGCAGCAAGACACCATTTTCATAAAAAT
>NC_068983.1:44239239-44240366 GCF_001194135.2 Octopus bimaculoides | reverse complement strand
GGGGGGGGGGATCTTTATATCTGGAAAGAAAAATAGTTTTTCTAAAAATATTTTCGTGATTCATTGAAATTGCATTAATAGAAAGTTCTTTTTTGCTTTGTTTTGTTTTTGGTCCCCCCACCCCCGTGAAGATGCTAAAGAAAGCTAATTTAAATAACTGTTTTGAGTGTTCGCTGATGCGCTGACATGTATGATAAAGAGAAAAGGAAACCAAAATAATTAATCAGAATTTATTTTTAGTTGAAGATGTTGGCGATGATAGGTGTTAGGTTGAAAATTTATGGAAACTGGGATATTTGATAAGGAGATCTCTGTTAAACGTGTAATAATTTAATTAATTGCTGAGTTTGTTTGTTTTAAGAGAGTGAGATACAGTAAACTTTAAATAGTTGTTTAAATATGCTATATTTCACCACTTTTGATGTAGACAGCACTTCGTATTGAGAAATGTTGAAAACTTCTGTGGAAGATAAAACTGTTTTAACTCTTTAGCATTCAGATTACTCAGTTAAACATCTTGCTTATTTATTAATTGACATTGCTTTTAATTAATCATGCATTATCTTGTAGTTTTGAGATTTTGCTAACGTGATTATTTTAGAGATGACATTGTAGTATAGGTGTGAGTGGCCAGATCTGGCCAGTTTGAACAGGTAGAATATTATAGCTGGTTTAAATGCTAAAGGGTTAACAACTCTCTCTTTCTGCTCTGTTTCTGCTAATAACCCTTAACCACAATCCTTTTAATGTCTACCTTTCCATGCTTAACACGGGCCGGATGACAGTAAATTGATGCTGAGTTTTCTTTTGGCCAGATGCCCTTCCTGTTGCCAAACTTCACTCCACTCATTTCCAAGTGAGCTAATTATCTCCCTGTCAATTGAACAACGGCCAGCCCAGGCCTGTTTTTGCAGGAACTGATGCTATGGGTATTTAGAGAGAAATGTGTTGTATATTGAGCAAAATGATCCTTTTTTTTTTCTTTTGGCACTCCGTCGCTTACGACATCGAGGGTTCCAGTCGATCCGATCAACAGAACAGCCTGCTCGTGAAATTAACGTGCAAGTGGCTGAGCACTCCACAGACACGTGTACCCTTAACGTAGTTCTCGGGGGATATTCAGCGTG
>NC_068983.1:44228208-44239229 GCF_001194135.2 Octopus bimaculoides | reverse complement strand
AAGTGGCTGAGCACTCCACAGACACGTGTACCCTTAACGTAGTTCTCGGGGGATATTCAGCGTGACACAGTGTGACAAGGCTGACCCTTTGAATTACAGGCACAACAGAAACAGGAAGTAAGAGTGAGAGAAAGTTATGGTGAAAGAGTACAGCAGGGTTCGCCAACATCCCCTGCTGGAGTCTCGTGGTGCTTTAGGTGTTTTCGCTCAATAAACACTTACAATGCCCGGTCTGGGAATCGAAACCGCGATCCTATGACCGCGAGTCCATTGCCCTAACCACTGGGCCATTGCGCCTCCACGAGCAAAATGATAAATCTAAAGATAAAACCATTTCTTTGAAAATTGATAGGAAATCCCAGAATGAAATTCACATGACTAACATTTTGGCTGTCAGTATAAATATTGGTTTCTTCGGGGTGGAGGGTAGCAAGTCAATTACATTGACTCCAGTGTTTAACTGGTACTTATTTTATAAATCATGAAAGGCGAAGTTAACCTTGGTGGAATCTGAACTCAGAACGTGAAGATGGGTGAAATGCCACTAAGCATTTTGCCCAGCATGCAAACAGTTCTACCAGCTCATGGCCTTAGTCAGTATAAGTATCAAAGTGCAGCAAAGCATCACTGATGTGAAAGTGCAGCAAAAAACACTAATGTTTAAGTGCAGCAGACACCACCAACCTTGAATAACAGCAAATGCTTTTGACACTAAAATGCTGCAAACATCCTTAATGCTAAAATTGTTGCCAACAGCACCAATACCAAAATGCAAATGACATGAATATTTATTTTTTTATTGTCCACAGGGGGCTAAACATAGAGGGAACAAACAAGGACAAAGAGATTAAATCATTTACATCGACCCCCAGTGTGTAACTGGTTCTTATTTAATCGACCCCGAAAGGATGAAAGGCAAAGTCGACCTAGGTGGAATTTGAACTCAGAACATAAGACAGATGAAATATCGCTAAGCATTCTGCCCAGTGTGCTAACGGTTCTGCCAGCTCGCTGCCCTACAAATGGTATGAATACTGAAGTGTTGCAAACAATATTAGGACCAAATTGCAATAAACCCCACATTAATGTGGTGTTACTGATATGGTAGCTAAAGCTCTCCCTCAAAAACTTAGTTCCTTCAGTAGTAACATCCCTTGTACTTTTACCACAAGGCCAGCAATTTTGTTGGGAGGAGGGAAATCAATAGCATCAACATCAGGTACTTAACTGGTACTTCAAAAGGATAAAAGGCAAAATCAACTTTGGCTGTGCTTGAACTTGGAACTTTGGAAGATTTGGAAGAAATAAATCTAAGCATTTTCTCTGACTTACTCTTTTAATTTGTTTCAGTCATTTGACTGTGGCCATGCTGGAGCACCACCTATTTTAGTCGAACAAATCGACCCCAGGACTTATTCTTTGTGAGCCTAGTACTTATTCTATTGGTCTCTTTTGCTGAACTGCTTAGTTATAGGGACGTAAACACACTAACATCGGTTGTCAAGTGATGGTGGGGGACAAACACAGACACAGACACACACACACACACACACACACACACACACACACACACACACACACACATATACATATACAATGGGCTTCTTTCAGTTTCCATCTACCAAATCCACTCACAAGGCTTTGGTCAGCCCAAGGTAATAGTAGAAGAAACTTTCCTAAAGTGCCATGCATTGGGACTGAACCCGGATCCATGTGGTTGGGAAGCAAACTTCTTACCATATGGCCACGGTTGCTAACAATTCTGTCAGCTCTCCGCCTTTCCCTGTGTAGTACTAGTACTCCATCAATTACAATGAAGGTTCCAGTTGATCCGATTAGTGGAACTGCCTGCTCATGAAATTAACGTGCAAGTAGCTGAGTACTCCAAAGACATGCATACCTTTAGCATAATTCTCAAGGTGATTCAGCGTAACACAGAATGTGACAAGGTGAGCGCTTCAAAATACAGGTACTTCTCATTTTTATCATTTTTAGCACCATTCAAGCGTGGTTAATGCCAGTGTCCCATGACTGGCTCCTGTGCTGGTGGCACGTATAAAGCACCCACTACACTCTTGGAGTGGTTGGCATTATGAAGGGCATCCAGCTGTAGAAACCTTGCCAGATCAGGATGGAGCATGGTGCAGCCTTCTGGCTTGCCAGTTCTCAGTCAAACCGTCCAACCCATGCCAGCATAGAAAGCAGACATTAAACAACAACGATGATGTTGATGTGTGTGTATAAAGAATAAATGTGCAAGTCAATGCTAGTGCCGCCTGACTGGCTCCTGTGCCGGTGTCACATAAAAAGCACCCATTACACTTTCGGAGTGGTTGGCGTCTGGAAGGGCATCCAGCTGTAGAAACTTTGCCAGATCAGATTGGAACCTGGTGCAGCCTTCTGTCTTGCCAGCCCTCAGTCAAAACGTCCAACCCATGCCAGCATGGAAAGCAGATGTTAAATGATGACGATATGAACTGGAGTAATGTGACATATAGTGTTTTGCACAAGAACACCATGCACTGCCAGGAATCGAACTCGTGCCCTAATGATCATGAGTCAAATACACTATCCAGTAAGTCATGCACCATCACACAGATGGTGATGATAATGATGATGGCTAGAATTACAACCAAATACAACAGATCGAGGCATCTTAAGCATTCTGAACACGGTCAGATTTTTGTCTCACCATGTTTAAGTAGTAAGTCGAGATTATGTAAGTAGCGACTTGTTTAATGAAGGCTTAACTCTGTAATACTAAACCTTGCCAAACCTGTTAACTTTTCGTCTGTCCACAAACAGGCAAACATAATTTAGATATTTGCCATATTGGGTTTTTGTCTGAAACAAATGTTCTATTGGTTTCTCTTGTTCCATAATCTTCACCATTATCAAAATTGTTCTTATTGTCACCATTACAAAGCTTCTTTCATTCTTTGCTACGGTAATTGCCTCAGCTGACACTAGCGCCATCATGTTGAAATACCATTAGTATTGTTACCATTCTCATTTGTTGGATTCCAGCCAGATGGTGAAATTGTAGCTAATTAGCTATAATGTTTGTCAAAAAGCTTTCATTACTATTGTTGTTGTTATTATTTATTATATATTAATTGTTTTTATTATTCATTTCCACCTGGGTGTGCAGCATATGAAATATTCATATTATGCTTCTGTTTGTACACTTCTAATTGGGTGTGTGTGTGTGTGTGTGTGTGTGTGTACATACACACGCAGGTGTAGCAGTGTGGTAAGATGTTTGCTTCCCAACCTCATGGTTCCGGGTTCAATCTCACTGTGTGACACCTTGGGCAAGTGTCTTCTTCTGTAGCCCTGTGTTGACCAAAGCCCTGTGAGTGGATTTGGTGAATAGAAACTGAAAGAAGCTGTGAAGACTGCGAGCTGACAGAAACGTTAGCACGTTGGGTGAAATGCTTAGCAGTATTTCGTCTGCCGCTATGTTCAAATTCCGCCAAGGTCGACTTTACCTTTCATTCTTTCGGGGTGTCTGTCCTTTCATCCTTTTGGGGTGTCTGTCCTAACCTGTCTGTCTGTCCTTGTTTGTCCCCTCTGTGTGTAGCCCCTTGTGGGCAGTAAAGAAATAAGAAACTGAAAGAAGCCTGTCATGTGTGTGTGTCTGTGTGCATCTCTTTGTGTCTGTCTCCAACCACTGCTTGACCACCAGTGTTGGCATGTTTACATCCTGTAACATTAGTGGTTTGGCAAAAGAGACCGATGGACTAGGTTTAAAAAATAAAAAAAGAAACAAACTCTGAGGTTAATTCATTCAGCTAAAATCTTTTTAAGGCAGTGCCCCAGCATGGCCACAGTCTAATGACAAATAAGAAAAAGATAGATGACAAAAGACACACACACAAACAAACATTTCTATTAATGGCATTTTCATTCTTAAAATACAATGCATCGCATATGATAGAATCACTCTAGGTATTGCACAGGTATCTGTTACTTTCTTTGTGCCTTCCTTCCTTCCTTCATTCTTTCCTTTCTTACATATGCCATGTGTACATAGTGGCATTGTCATGTATACTACACACATGACTGCATACGTACACATCACATGTAAAAATGTCTGCTATGTAATGTATCCACATTATATGCAGGTTAGGCTTGGTATATGTGTGTATATATATATATATATATATATATATATTTATTATATGTATATATATATTGTTGTTGGGAGGTGAATAACTCGTTTCATTAACAAAACAGCTTAAGCACTTCAGCAGTCTTAAGTTACAAAAAACAGACCAGTTTTTAAGTTAGAGGTAAGAAAATAAAAAGGACTTAAACAAAGATATGAATGGAATCTAATGAAGAATTTGGATGTTTTTTGGGGTTTTTTTTTTTTTGCCATTGTTTTCTTTTCTAGTAAATATTTGTCATAATACTATTCGATATTTAAAAAACAAAAATAAGATTAGAGGAACATCGTAAAGCTGTGACATGAGGGGATATTGAAAAATTGGGTATACCCAATCATCGTCGCTTAACGTCCATTTTCTATGCTGGCATGGGTTGGATGGTTCGACTGAGGTCTGGAGAGCTAGTGGCTGCACCAGGCTCCAATCTAATCTGGCAATGTTTCTACAGCTGGATGCCCTTCCTAATGCCAACCACTCCGAGAGTGTAGTGGGTGCCTTTTACATACCACCGGCACAGGAACCAGTCAGGTGGGCCTGGCATCGGCCACGTTCGGTTGGTGCTTTTTATGTACCACCAGCATGAGAGCCAGTCAGTGGGTACTGGCATTGGCCACGTTCAGATGATGCTTCTTTCGTGCCACCGGCACAAGCCAGTCAGGGAGCGCTGGTCACAGCTATGATATTGGTTTTACTTGACTCAACAGGTCTTCTCAAGCATATATCGCATGACGCATCAGAGTTACTCTTAACTGGGCCAGACATACATGGCTGCAATCTCACTTTAGTTTCCGGGTCTTCTCAATCACAGCATATCTCCAAAAGTCTCGGTCTTCTGTCATTGCCTCTGAGGCCCAATGTTCAAAGGTCATGCTTCACCACCTCATCCCATGTCTTCCTGGGTCTACTTCTTCCACATGGAGTCCACTTCGCCCTGTGGGATGAGGTTAAAATAATGAACAGAAAACCACTGGAAAATATGAAAATTAAAAGTAGCAGCACATATGCTAGGACACAATAACCTCCCAAGCAGAGCTATTGCAGATATGAATGTAATATGGGAACCGGTATTAAGGAAAGATACAAAAATAATAGGATGATAAGCCCAAAAATCACTCTATAATTGCCACGAGCATATAGCGTAGTGGATAAGAGTGCAGGTTACTAACCCTTGGATTCTGAGTTCAATCCCAGGCAGGGACTTGGGGAAATAATATCAACAGCAAAAAATAACATGAGAACAGAGTACCCCTTTAGTCAAAGGGTTGAATTTTAAATTCCACCTTATGAAATTCCACCTGATGAAGGCTGGAGAATACATCAGCTGATTCATTGTGGTGACAACAAAAAAGGTGAGGACACCTATCCATCCATTGTAAATAATGTAAATATTTGTCGTAGTTGTAGACTTTTCTTCGGACGATCTTGATTTTATGAAGCAAAGATGGTGTGTGAGCATTCAAAGTGAAAGTTCAATTTCCCATACTTTACCACTTTGGAATGAGCCAATTGGGCACAGCTGTTTGGGTGCTGATTAAATGGGGACAGTTGGTAGATTGATTGGATGATTAATCAAACCATTGATTAATTAACTGGTTAATTAGATAACTAGTTGATTAATGATACTTTCAAATTTTGGGATAAGACCACCAATTTTAGGATGAGTGGTTAAGTCGATTACAATGCACAGCTAATTCTTATTCTTATTTCTTTATTGCCCACAAGGGGCTAAACACAGAGGGGACAAACAAGGACAGACAAAGAGATTAAGTTGATTACATTGACCCCAGTGCGTAACTGGTACTTAATTTATCAACTCCGAAAGGATGAAAGGCAAAGTCAACCTCAGCGGAATTTGAACTCAAAACATAACAGCAGACGAAATACCGCTAAGCATTTTGCCCGGTGTGCTAATGCTTCTGCCAGCTCGCCTCCATACTACTGATTCTTATTCTATTGACTCCAAAAAGATGAAAGGCAAAGTTGACCTTGGTGGAATGTAAATAATATAATAAAAGTGAAATACAACCAGTGCATGTGTGTATTTATACTCTTTGTTGTTGTTATTTTGGTTCAGGACATCATCTACCTTGGAGTACATTATCTGATGTAGTTTCCCCTTCCTCTTAAGATAGTAGTTAATGATTTCAGAGAGATTTATGTGCTATTCCCAGCTGGTCAAGTAACCCCTTTGAGACTCTTCCCTTTGCCGATTCAATATAAAGATGTTGGAAGCAATTGAAGTGCCAGCCAAGTATTTTCCACACCACCACCATTTACTTGGTCTTATTAAACTTTATGGTTTCTCGTTGCTCCTTCTTTTATTTCTTTCAGCTGTTTTAATCCTTTCATTATCTTTCAATTTGTTATTTTACTAAATTCTTCATTTTCAAAATTTTGTAATTTTTGGTGGAAGGTTTTTTGATCACTTTAATCCCAGAAATATGTATCCTAGAACCAAGGGTGGTCTTGTATAGGTTGGTACTTAAAAGGGTGAAAGATATTAACCTCTTTTTACTAATTATGTCCTTTTTTTTAAACCATTGTTAGTGATGCTAATAATTGTCATTTTTGTTTCTTTAGAGATGGCAGAGGAGATTTTTTGTTCTTTACGATGATGGTGAGCTAACATATTCTGTGGATGAAAATGTAAGTAATTTTTTTCTAAATTTTCTGATTTCTGTACCCCCTCCCCATTATTTTATCTAAGTAAACCTAGCTAAAGATCTTAACAGCTAAATTTATTGATCTGTATTTAGTTTAAATACTCTGAGTTAAAATCATTTTTAGATTATTACCAGTCATATGATGGGTTACTTGGAAATACACCTCTTTATACAGTGTACTGGATACAGTTTTCATAGCATCAACTCCACAAGCTCTTGAAAGGTTGTCATGTTCTCAACAAGGCTAATGGACCCTCACCAGCACTGACCTTAAGGATCGTAGTTGTTGGTTGTGTGTGTTGGACAGAACCCCCATCAGCACAGGAGGTTGTGACAAGTAGTTCATTGTTATAAAAGAGGAAGAGTACAAGACGGAACCAAACTCCGGAAACCTTAATTGTTGATTGTACAGGTCAGGCAAAGCCCAATCAGCATAGACTGGAAATTTCCTCTCAGACTGCACTAAAACATGAGAGGCAGGTGGAGCCAAGAGATGAACTGTTTTCATGAGGTTTAATCCATAACATATGATTGGAAGTTTTGCTGATATCAAAGGCAGTGATGTTACCTTCACCAAAGTTTCTTTAGGTGAGAGCCTACCAGTGGGTGACCTACAACAATAGGTCTTCTGTTGATCTGGCTTTATGAAAGCTGTTCTGGTGATCATTAAGGATGAAGAAAGAGATTGAAAGAGTTGGAGAATGGTATTAACAGCTGTTTCCAGTATTTTTGATGACATTCGAGGTGAGTGTGACTGGACAACAATTGGTATGGTCAGAAGGGTTGCCCTTCTTGACAATGGGCCACACTAACACACTTCTGAAGATCAGGATATATGCCTGTAGAGCGAGATAAAATGATGGAAGAGTTTGATTTTAGTAGAGACTAGGTTTGGGGTACATCATTTAAGTGTAACAGAAACATAATTAGCCTTATTGGCTCAAAGGAAGCAGTTATTTTCATATTGGGCATATAAGTGTAGATCATCATTATCATCATCAGTCCTGGTTGAGTGGAAGGAGAGGGTTTTTGTAAGATATTTACCCAGTGTGTGCAGTGTGGTGACGATAGATGTAAAGTGGACAGTGAATGTCTCGCAGAACTATCATGGTTGGGAAGTAGAAGAAAGAAGAATTCCAGTCAGTGGAGATCTTTTTAGCAAAGGACCAAAACATTTGGCTGTAGTTTTGGAGATGGGGTTTGCTTCAAGGTCTGTTTGCTGTACAGATGCATCCTTTTGATAAAAACAACCCAGTTTGCAAGCGGACATTCTCTGTAAACATTGTAAGCTTTGATTTATTCCTGGACTGCTGCAGTGCAGTTATGGATGAACAACTTGGGAGACTTGGGGGTCAGTGGAGCTTGCATTTGAGGTGGAATGTAGACAGTCATGCGTATTAAGAGATGATCTCAATCACTGGTCTAATTGTTTTTCAAAGGTCAAGAATGAAGTATGTGCGGTCAGGGATACTTTAGCATAGAATGCGTGGGATTCCAACAAGTCAGCTGACTTGTCATGTGGTCTAGGAAGGGGGAGGGTTATGCATTGCATTATATGGCCATGAGTTGGATTGTCACCTGGTTGGCTGACCTGGTTTATGCTTAGTTAACCTGAACTTCTCTTCATATATTTCATTTCCTGTTCTTTTAATATTACATCTGAATCAGATCAGCACTAATAATAATAATAATAATAATAATGTTGATAAGCGCTTTATACACAGTTCACTCTTTCATAGCCCTGTTGTTAAGTCCCACATAAATGTTGGCATTTATAAATTTTCGAAGCATATTTGTCACTTACCTTGTTTTCAGACACATTTCTCTTTCATGACATTTGTATGTTAAAAACAGTCAATGAAGTTGGTAAGTGTGAGTATGAATGACTGTTTAAACTCACTCACCTGTACAGGACAAATGTGCTTCTGTGGACAGACAGTGGTTTCATTGCTGCTTCTATTGACTCACTCACTTCTAGAACTTTAAACAATATTGTTTCGCTCTTGTGTCTGGCAGGAAACTGATTGTGATTTTTATGATTTAACTTCAAATTTTTAACAATCACATATGTCCCTTCATTGTTGTCATTGTCAAGCAACAGTGTTATTGCCAATACGAATGAATGGCTGATAAAACTCTTTCTGGAATTTTCTATTTTCACTGAAAATGTTAGCTGAGTATTAGTTTGGAATAGAAAAGAGTGTCTTCTGTTTTGTAAGACGCCTGTTTGTGTCCCACTTTACCCTCTCATCACCTGACATAAAGCCACCTCCCTCAATACAAGCCCTCCCACCTCTCAGTGTAGGGATCTTGTCTTTCTCATTAGTTGGTGACCTTTCTATTCCCATGGAAAAGGCACTCAGCACATTCTGTGAACTGGTTGATGTTAGGAAAGGCATCTAACCCTAGAAATCATGCCAAAGCCGACACTGGAGAACAATGCAATCCTACGGCCTGTCAGATCCTGTTGAATTGTTCAACCCATGCCATCCATTATACACTCATACACACACACACTTTAACCATGTATTATACACTCTATTAATACCACTATACACACTCTTAATATTGATTGTAGTGAATGATAAAATACATGTTAACACATGGAATTTTGTGATACTCTGTTTCTTCCTCTTTCCTTACTAGCGAGCTTGTAACTTTGGTAGTTAACTCCCTTGTTTCTGATAATACCTCAGAAACTGCTGCTTTCTTAGCAGTTAAGGGTTTTATTTCTCACTGCCTCTACATCTGGTGGAGGGTTTCAAAAATTTGAACTTTAACTTGCAAAGAACAAAAGTATTTAATTCTTTATGCTGAAGGCCTTATCAATAATACCAATTTAATTTGATTCTACAGAAACTTAAACAGACTCTAAGACCTCTCAACTTAAACAGACCCTAAAATAATGGTTCTCAACCTTTTTAATATCCAGGCCAGATCCAAAACCTGGATTGGGGCAGGGGTTCACACCAAAAACAAAGTAAAACATAGATCAATTACAGAAAAATTTATATTTATAGTGTGAAAACCATTGAGGTCTGCTGGAAGTTAAAGGGATCCTACCTAATATCTCACAACTTGCTCCTTGCTTTCTCTTCATAGAAAGTAGTTGGTCTCCTTCCTTTGATGCAGTCTTATTTTTAAAACACACACAGTGCTGTGACATTCTTCAAATGCTGTATAAAGCATTAAAAATAGTTGGGTAAGTGCCATATAATCTGCTAACTTATAGCCTAGAGACATGAGCAGCTGAAAAATAACTCAACAAAATAGAAGAGACAGTTTGTTTGTTGGGGGTTATCTTTTCTCTTTCTTTTCATCAATTATTGTCATCAAAACTATTTTTACGTTGTAGCATGATATCGAAGTTTACATGGTAATTTATGGAAATTGAGTTGTTAGTTCACCAAAGAAAATGTTTATTTATATTCTCAGTGGGAATGTCTATATGGATTTTGTTTTATTTTTTTCATTTTTACGTTCACCTTATTTATTCATTGATGACAGTTGTTTTCGATTGTTCAGCTAAATGTTGTGTTGTTCCAAACCTAGTTTAACGATCAACAGTGTTTTCAGTGAAAGGTTATAAATGTCGTTCTCTTTGGTCAATAATTCAATCTTGATGTCCTGCACTAAACTTGCTACTTGTCTGTCTGTCTGTCCATGTCAAATTAAACTCACACTGCTTTATTACGGAGATTACAAGAAGCTCTGAGTTATGTAACTTTTATGAGGCTAAAACCTGTAATGAAAGCTCATGCATATTCTTGTTGCTGATGTGGTATAAAGATCACAACTGATAATACACAGTAGGCAGCACCTGAGAAGGCAGACTGTGCATCTGTGTGTGTGTGTGTGTGTGTGTTTTTTTATGTCAAGTTACATATAAAAATAGTTTAAGACTAAACTACAGATTTACTGAATACTTTTTAGTAAAAGATATGCTTATTAAGCTATTACAAGAGGTGCGACAGTGACTTTGAAGTTTTGGCTTGCTAGCCTTTGTCTGACTCTGTCTCCACATGGTTCCAGGTTCAGTCCCACTGTGTGGCACCTTGAACAAATGCCTTCTACTATAGCTCAAGGCTATAGTAGAAGACCAAAAAGCCTTGTGAGTGGATTTGGTAGATAGAAACTAAAAGAAGCCTTTGTGTGTGTGTGTGTGTGTGTGTGTGTGTGTGTGTGT
>NC_068983.1:44222029-44226820 GCF_001194135.2 Octopus bimaculoides | reverse complement strand
TATATATATATATATATATTACTAAAACTCTGTGATTGCTTGCTTGCATGCATGTTTGTCTGTAATTTAATACAGCCAAACCAGTGCATAATGATGGAAAAATACTCCTGAAGTAAGATACCCCTGAAATGTGAATACAAATGGAATAAAACAAGTTCTGCATAAATCAGACCATGGATTCCTGAGATATACATTTTTTGGGAACACCTTCATAAATAGCCAAAACAATGCATAATGGGAATATATGATACTGTGAAAATTGTTTCCATTAATTCTATGCTTAAGTTGTATAACAATTCCTTTTGCATTTTTGTAAAAGTGTGCACATGTGCCATAAATAAATGCTGTTGTTGGAGTTCGTTTATCCTGCAAGTTCTATTTCTATTAGATTCTGTAAATAATCAATAAAACCTTAAACATGAATTTGTAAATCTGACCTATGATGACATGAACGAATTGAAATAAAAAACTGAATCATCGTAAAATTAACTTTTATTTCAATGCAATGTTGAAATCACCTTCAATGTTTTATCACCTGAATCGTCAGTGACCCAACAGGTCATGGGTAGTCTAGTATAAATATAAAAACAAGGTACAAATAATAGTCATTTTTCTTCGTAGCAATAGATTTGATCTGCAACTGTTTCCAGTAGTCATTATAAAAAACAGCTGTAAGTCAAATTTACTCTAATAAAGGAAAAAATCTATAGTGACTATTAGTTATACATTGTTTTATATATCTATAAAAATCAGTATAACTGGAGCATAACCGTGGATTTGGAATATAGAATGATGTTGAACTATAATCTCAGACCCTGCCACAAGAATACACAGAGCGCTTTACTAATCTAAACAATATTGCTAGCCTGGTCTACTAACAAAGAACTTATATAGTATTTTACCCAGACTGATAATCCCTCACTGTGTGTGGGCGTGTGTGTCTGTCTGTCTGTGTTTGTCTCCCACCACTGCTTAACCCATTACCTCCCATAATTCTATTAACTGGAATTTTTAATGAAACTTTGATTTCTAGCATAAAACAGCCTTAGAAAGACGCTGGAATGATCAAAATAACATTTCAAAATAACATTTTAAATAGAAATAAGTGAGATATTGGGTGAAAAGTTAGCAAACCTCGTTTGAATATCAGAGAAATATACCTAGTAGATATAGCAAAAAAGGTTAGATATGTGTAAATATTGACAGATAATTACGAAATTTGTAATTTTTAAGTGATCTCATATGAGATCACTGGTAGGTAATGGGTTAATAATCGGTGTTGGTGTATTTATGTCCCCCATAACTTAAAAGTTCAGCGTAAGTTAATGATAAAATAAGTACCAGGCTTTAAAAAAAATGGAACTGGGGCATAGTTGTTTGAGAAATATTCTTCAAGATGGTACCCCAGCATGGTTGCAGTCTTGTGACTGAAACAAGTAAAAGGTGTGTGTTTTGTGTTCAGTTTCACATACCAGTTTCAGTAGAATAAGTTTTTGAAAACATTTACATGATATCAAAGCATACAATTTCACAACTGACTGCCTCTCCTACCTCCTACACTTAACTGTGAAATAAGAACGTTTAATGAGGTAAACTGGCAGACTGAAACAACAGCTCTTCTTAGGTTCAAACCTGATACAGGCAAAATGGTACAGTTTTGTAAACTCATGTGTTGCATGGAAAGATATGTGAAGACAGCTATCTTGTAAAAATGATTCACAGCTTTGTGTGTGTGAGTGTGTGTGTGCGCGTGCGCGCGCAAGTGCGCATTGCACATTTTGAAACTTTGATACATATTGATGCTGGATTCGTATATGTAATTCTTAGATTCTGTAGTTGGCTGCTGGATAATCCTTATTAAAGTAATACCTGTCTAAAGGTATCACATGAGCTTTGTTAATCCATATGAATGGTATTGAAGCCATCATTGTTGTGGTTATCAATTTAACATCCAGTTTTCCATGCTTCTCTTGTGGGTCACACAGAATTCATTAAGGCAGTTTTTCTTCAGTTGGTTGCCCTTCCTGTTACCAACCTTTTGTTTTCTATCAAGGTAATATTTCCTCATGGCCAGATAAATTTCCCCAGAATATTGGAAATGGATCACACCACTGCATGATGGTGACACTTGTTTACAGCTTCCAGGTGATGTCAAGATGCCACACACCATCTAATTGTGGAGCAAACTTAACCACGCAGTCATGCCAGCACCTATAATTGATATAGAAGTGTTTATTTCATACATTTTCAATGCAAATTTGAAGTTCATTAACTGAGTGGATGAAAGGTTTTGACTTGTAGCTGCTACAGACATATTGTTTTCTATAATCACCTCAGTTCTATGTCATGGTTAACCTACCAGTGGTAGATAACTATTAGAATTCATTGTATGTTTGAGTGCAAGGGCTATGCAAAAGGCTCCTGTGCTGGTGCCACATAGAAAGCACTTGTGCTGGCACTACATAAAAGGCACTCACTATACTCTGTAAAGTGGTTGGCATATTAGGAAGTACATGCCGCCATAGAAACCATGGCAAGGCAGATATTGGAGCCTGATGCAACCCTCTGGCTCATTGAATTCTGTCAAACTGTCCAACCAATGCCAGCACAAAATATGGACTTTAACCCTTTAGTGTTTAAACCGGCTGTATCTGGCCCAAATATTCTACACATTTTATGCTCAAACTGGCCAGAACCAGCATCTCACACCTACCCTGCAATGTCATTCTGAAAATAAGCAATTACATCTTTCCTATCTTGAAGCTACAAAATAATATTAGATAAATTTTTTTAAATGTGAATAAATAAGGATTATTTTTGCCAAATTAATCTGAACGCTAAAGGGTTAAATAATAAAATAAATTTTCTAATCCAGTTTACGTCGAATATTTTTTTTATTGATTACAACAAGTAAAGATTACAAAGCTTTTGGTTTTTCAGAAATTGCATAAAAAATCGGATTAAGCCCTTTGGCAGCTTGGCTAATTTGGGCAAGTTGGTAGGAGGTCAAAAAATAATAAATAAATAGGTCAGTAATTATAAAAGCAAAAAAAAACCCATCCTTTGCAGGCAAGCAAGGCAGTCAAAAATGTATTTAAAAAGTAAATCTCTTTAAGTCTGGAAATATAAAATATTACAAATGTTATAAATACTGTATAATGAATGTGGTCAATTTTCTTGCTATCCACCTTTCTTTCTATTATCTACAACAGTTGTTGTCAACCATTTTTTTACCTATGAGTCTCTTCAGTTCCTATTTTCCTCTTCTGGACCTCCATAGTCATTTGATGTTTAAAAAATCCGATTTTTGCAATTGGATATTTTTAGGGGTTGTATGAAAGCATTAAAATATTTTGTGTGTTGTAGAAGTGTAACCAATTTATTGCTCTTGTGAGTGAGGAAAGTGGAACGGCTATTGGGAGGTGACTGCAGATTTACCAGGGTGCCAGAGACTCTTTGCCATCCCAGTTATGAAAAAAACGGACATTTTAATGTGGTGTGAAAGAAAGAAAGTTGTAAATCTAGTCGAGTTAACAGTTCCTCATGAAGATAACATGGGCGCCACTCGGGCTCGAAAGACTGACTGTTATGTAAACCTCCTTGAGGAATGTGAAGAAGCAGGTTGGAAAGCGGAGCATTTTCCAATCAAAGTCGGATGTAGAGGGTTTGTTGGACACAGTGTGAGGCAGTTATCGTCAGGCCTAACTCATCGTAAGGTAAATACCACCATTACCGATATCCAAACTACAATGGAAAAAGCTAGCCGCTGGATTTGGTTAAAAAGAAACAATGAGTGATGGTGAGAAGAATATTGAGCTTTATTTGACAACCAGCTGATCTAGCAAGCGGGGCCTCATATCAGTGAGTGGGGGCCAGTGTGCATTGATACCATTGAGAGGTAGGCCCCGAAACAGCACACATTCTCTCCTGATGACCCCATACACTTGGTGGCTTCCGGTATACTGAGGTCTCGACTGGTAGCACTTGCATGTAAAGTTGTTTGCAAAACATTTAACAAAATTTGATATGGACCCCGCCCCAACAAAGGGCCACATTGGACCCAGCTGAGTACCACTGAACCACAGTATACTACACAAATTGAAATCACACATAGGGCTCTTTGGGTTCCCCTTCACCAAAAGGATCGACAGGCATAAACACATCAGTTCCATCTGCAGATATTTGCAGATTGGAATGAATTAAAAAAAAAAAAAAAGTCCTGGGTATATTAAATTTTGGTTTGAAGAATTGTTCGTATATGAGAAGATATCAACATCTTGTAAGATATTTAATATAAAGTTCAGAATGTAGGGAGGTAGGAATGTCTTGCCATTGCTTGTTGGGGTCGGGTGTTAAAAAAAGGTCTTATTGATTAGTTTACAAAATTGTAAATAATATGTAGTTTACTTATTTCTAAGATTTTATTACCTTTGGGACTTGGCTCTAATCCAAAACATATGCTTTGTTTTCTTAAAGTTATTTATTTATTTATTTTGTAATGTATTCTACTTGGCCATTACTTGTTACTTGTCAATCAACCTCTCTCTCTCTCTTTCTCTCTCTTTCTTTCTCTCTCTCTCTTTCTCTCTCTCCTCTTTGTCCCTCTCTCTGTTTCCCTCCTCTCCCCACCACCCCTATCCTTGTACAAGGCAACATTTTGGAATACATTAGCATATTTTTCTGTCTATTGCTATCAGATTAAAATCCAAATCAGAGTTGACTGCAGATTGAATGATGCAAGCATATGTATATATATATATATATATATATATATATATATATATATATATA
>NC_068983.1:44212774-44221875 GCF_001194135.2 Octopus bimaculoides | reverse complement strand
GTGTGTGTGTGTGTGTGTGTGTGTGTGTGTGTGTGTGTGTGTGTGTGTGTGTGTGCGTGTGTGTGTGTGTATTTATGCCACTCACACACATACACAAACAATTGAATAACTGTTACTGTTTTAATGTCGACTTTTCCATGCTCGACAGGAAGAGCATCCAGCCATAGAAAATCTACCTCAACAAAATTTGTCTGATCCATGCCAGCATGGAAAAATGGATGTTAAATTGATGATGATTCAATTCATGCAAGTATTTATATATTGTTAGATGTTTTGTACATGTTTATGATGAAATTTTTTTTTCTTTTTTTCCCCCCAAAATAGCCGGACACAGTGCCACAAGGAGAAATTGATATGAACAAATGTGTTGATGTCTATGACGCCGAAAATCACACTGGACATCAATTCTCATTGGCTGTAGTGATTCCTGAGAAAATCTACTACATTAAGGGCACACTCAAAGAGGAAATCTCAAGGTAAGCTATCAAGACATAGATATTCTCTTCATTTAGTGATAGAAACTTCTACAAATAAAGCTTGCTTCCCAACTACATGGTTCCGGGTTCAGTCCCACAGCATGGTACCTTGGACAAGTAGCTTCTACTGTAGCCTTGGGCCAACCAAAGTCTTGAAGTGAATTTGGTAGGCAGAAACTGAAAGAAGCCTGTAGTGTGTATCTTTGTGTTTGAGTTTGTCCCCCATTTGACAACTGATGTTGATATGCTTACATCACCATAACTTAGCGGTTCAGCAAAAGAGATTGATAGAATTAGTACCAGATATAAAAAAAAATAATGGAGCTGATTCATTCGACTTTTCATTTTACTTGCCGGGTCTTGTGCTCAGCAGTCCATGCTATGTAAGTGCAAATCCCAGCAATTATTGAAAGTCTAGGAAGCCCAAGTGCCTCTGATGATAAAGTATTCCTCCAACGGCTGAGATGGGGTTCAGCTCCTCAGTCAACCTTGACTGCACCAAGAAAAGACCCACACAACCCATTGGCAACTAGGCATTCATTCCTGTCTTCTCCCCCCCTCCTCAATATAAGTTGATTACATTGACCCCAGTGTTTAACTGGTACTGGTTTTTATCCACCCGGAAAGGATGAGATGCAAAGTCAACCTTGGTGGAATTGCACAATGAAATTACTACCTACTTCTGTTTAGTTTTGTGTGTGTGTGTGTTGTTTTTTATTTTCTGTGTGTAGTGTGGTAAATAGCTTGCTTACGAACCACATGGTTCCGGGTTCAGTCCCACTGCATGGCACCTTGGGTCTAGTGTCTTCTACTATAGCCTCAGGCCGACTAAAGCCTTGTGAGTAGATTTGGTAGACAGAAACTGAAAGAAGCCCGTCGTGTGTGTATATATATATATATGTGTGTGTGTGTGTGTGTGTATATGTGTCTGTGTTTGTCCCCCCAACATCACTTGACAACCGATGCTGATGTGTTTACATCCCCATAAGCTTGCGGTTCGGCGAAAGAGACCGATAGAATAAGTACTAGGCTTACAAAGAATAAGTCCTGGAGTCGATTAGCTCGACTAAAAGGCGGTGCTCCAGCATGGCCACAATCAAATGACTGAAACAAGTAAAATTTGTCCATCCCTTGCTCGGGTAGAAAAACTTAATATTCAACCCTTGCTCTTAACCCTTTTGATACCAACCCAGCTGAAATCGGCTCTGGCTCTGTAGTACAAAAGTTATTTTACTAAATTCATTGTTATATTCAAAAATTAATTGGAAGAAACACAGAGCATCTCAACAGAAATATGATGGCAAAAGGGTTAAAATATATAATAGAGAAACAATTCTTAACCCTTTTGATAACCAACCTGGCTGAAACCAGCTCTGGCTCTGTAGTACAAATGTCTTGTTTTCATAAGTTTTGAATTAAAATCTTCCATCAAACCTTAGTCACAATTTATGTTCCTAACACAAGCTTAATGATAACTAAGTTATTTTACTAAATTCTTTGTTAGATTTAAAGTAATTGAAAGAAACACAGAACAGCTCAACAGAAATACAATAATGAAAAGGTTAAGCTAGCTTCACAGGTGTTGATTTCATAGGATTTAGTATGAATTGTTAATTCTAGTTCTGGCCTTGCTGGAATATTTGTCCTCTCTTCCCTACAACAAAATCTATTAACAACAACCAGAATTTTGACTTGACTCTGTTCTGTATACTGATGACTAACCTAAATTTCAGGAAAAAATCAACTGAATATGGCCAAGCCTTGTGTGTAGGCCAGTAGTGTGTGTGTAATTTTAGAATATGCATTAGTTAAATCTGAAATTGACCATTAGATTCAATAATTGATTTGAGAATCTCATTAGCTTCTAAACTGTTTATTCAACCTCCAGTATTCGACAGCTGGTTGTTAATTAATAAACCTGCAATCTGGTCACGTTTTGAAAACAGATTAGCTGCCAAAAGTAGACATTATTAACCCTTTTGAAATCAAACTGCCTGTGACTCTTCTCTCACCCTGGTTCTGTAGTACAAGCTTCTTGTTTTAAATGGATCGATATTTTGTGTTAATTTATATTCCTAACTCTAACTTAATAAGGAAAAATTTGTTTCACTAAATTCATTATTTTAAAAATTAATTGCAATAAAAGCAGTAACTTTCAACAAATAACCTGCACCTGACTCCGTTTTGTCTGTTTTGGCATAGTTTCTATAGCTAGATGCCCTTCCTAACACCAACCACTTCACAGAGTGGACTGGGTGCTGAGGGGATGAACCCCATCTAAGCATGTAGTTAAGTGTTACATAGCATTGACAAGACCCAAAAAGGCCGAAATATGTCTGGCATTTTCCATGAATCACTTTCTTGGTTCAGGTAAAAGTTAATTAGTCAGCCAGTGTACTTTTTCTGAATGACTTTTAATGTTTAATATAGTTGCACAAGTTGAATTATATAACAATATTGTTTTATTCTCAAAACCGTGTAGAAAAATAGCAAAAACACGACCTTAAACACTGGCATTTCTAATTATGTTGTTTTATTGTCTGTTTTTAGGTGGTTTGAAATCTTAGTTGTTTATCCAAGAAGTATCAAAACGACAAAACGAAGAATTGTTACACCAGTTTTCAGAAGTGACCGAGAAGGTCCACAGGTAAAAACAATGTTAATTCTCACAACCAAAGTGGGATTGTTTCTTCATGGATTTGTGTTTTGGCATATTCAAGAAAATATCTTTTCTATTTAATTAATCATCATTGTTTAATGTCCGTTTTCTATGCTGGCATGGTTGGACGGTTTGACTGAGGTCTGAGAAGCCAGAAGGCTGCACCGGGCTCAAATCTGATCTGGCAATGTTTATACAACTGGATGCCCTTCCTAATGCCAACCACTCTGAGAGTGTAACGGGTGCTTTTTACGTGCCACCAGCAAGGAGCCAGTCAGGTGGGCCTGCATCGATCACACTGGGGTAGGAGCTTGGCATTGATCACATTCGGTTAATGCTTTTTACATGCCACTGGCACAGGAACCAGTCAAGCGGGCCTGGCATCAATTACGTTTGTATAGTGCCTTTTATATGCCACCGGCACAGGAGCCAGTCAGTCAGGCAGGCCTGGCATTGATCACATTTGGAGTTCACATTTAGTTCTTGTCATCTTTGTGTCTTGGGCCTAGTAATTACACACACACACACACCCGAGTGCTGGCAATGGCTGTGTGGTTAAGAAGTTTGCTTCCCAGCCACATGGTTTCAGGTTCAGTTCCATTATGTGGCACTTAAGGCAAATTTCTATTGCCCCAAGGTGACCTAAGTTTTATGTGTGGATTTGGTAGACAGAAATTGAAAGAAACCTGCTTTGTGTGTGTTTCCTTGTTTTGACATCACATGACAGTTGTGTCACCATCATGCAAGCTGTCTCCTTCATTTTTCAGTCTTCCATGAAAACAAATCTAGTCACGGGGAAATATTTATTTCCTTGTTGCCCTTGGGGGGACTAAACATAGATAGGACAAACAAGGACAGACAAAGGGATTAAGTCAGTTACATCGACCCCAATGTGTAACTGGTACTTAGTTAATCGACTCCGAAAGGATGAGAGCAAAGTTGACCTCGGCAGAATTTGAACTCAGAATGTAAGGGCAGATGAAATATGCTAAGTATTTCACCCATTGTGCTAATGATTCTGCCAGCTCGCCACCATATCATAGGGAAATATAAACCTTACTTGGAAACAGGTGGGAGTCGGTGATAAGAAGGGCATCGGCAATAAAAAATCTGCTTCAACAAATTCTGTCCAATCCGTGCAAACAGAATACAAATTTTGGGCCTTGTCTTATGCCAGAAACAACGACAAATTTTAGGAATCGATTTATTTATTTAACTTTGATTTTAAAGATTTTTCAGAACTGAAAGGAATTTTGGCTTTTGTGTTTTATCTGTATTTTTTGCTCATATGCATACACGTGCATATACTCACATGCATGCATATACTCACATGCATGCACATACATACATATATACTCGAGACAGTACTTCTTGATACACCAAACATTTCAGCTGCTTTCGTTACACTAGTGCCTGCCATACGAGCACCAACAATTTGACCTCTTTGAAAGTTTGATAGATCTGTCATTTTAATGAATTTTAATTACCTTTTTCTGATGATATCTGAAAAGAAACAGCAATTTTAACAAAATATATTAAGCAACACTAATAATAAATCAAAAAATATAAAAATAAACAAGCTTTTGACGGGTTTTATAGATATTTCAAAATTATTATGCTAGGTGCTTCCATTATTTTGTCCAACCCCTGTATATGTATGTGTGTGTGTATGCATGTGTATATGTGTGTAGATTATATATATATATATATATATATATATATATATATATAAAGCAAACAAAACCTGTCATGAGATAATTTGTGGGATTCTCTGAAACTGATCAGGTTAACCAAATGATGATAATAATAATATCAATGAATGAGAAATCTTGTCTCATGGCTTTTGACCGCTAACCTTGCATGAATAATTCTGTCTGTTATGCTTCACTTGTCACACGATATCAGGTGAGGTGGTAGGAGGGAGACTACAGGGAATGGGTGGGGAGATGCGATGGTTGTAGTGAACATGGTGATTGTGTTGGTGAGAGTGTGGAAAGTGGTGATTGTGCTCGAGGGTGATGATAGTAACTATAATGGTAGTTGCGGTATTGGTTGCGCTGCTTATGGGATGGGTGGTAGTGCCCATGGCAGGGGTGGAATTTAGTGGTGGGGGTTGTATACAATTTGTTGTTTTACAACCACTGAAGCATCTGAAAGTGTTACTTAGTTGTCAAGGTCATTGCAACACTAGTTAGAACAGTTGTTGTTGCTTGTTGAAGACTGAGTTGTTGGATACTTCAGAGAGCCATGTCACTAAAAACAACCAATTAAGAACTTTCATATCCAACAACTTTGATATTTTGTGATTGCATCTTTTTTTTCTTTTTTCAAATACAAGACAGGGGCTGGCATGGCTGTGTACTTAAGTGGTGTCAACTAGTTATCTATTTATTTAGCACTTCACATTTGCCAATACATTGAAATTCATTATGAAAATGATTGATAAATATGAAGCAAAACTAATAAACAAATAATAATAATTGAGGTATTTCATTTTTGTATCCTCTATACTTAGTATTTCCTGTTAGATCTTACTTTACTCCTCAAAGATAATCAACTGTTGGACTATATATATATATACACGCACACACACACACACACATTCAGGTTCATTGGATTTAACCATTTAGCATTTGAACTGGCCATGTCCGGCCAAAATATATCACCTGTTTTATCTTCAAATCATCCAGATCTGGTCTTTCACACTCACCCTACAATGCCATTTTGAAACAAAACAATCACATCATTGAAATCTCAAAGCTATGAGATAATGCATTATAAATTCAAAACTATACAAATAAAAAAGGCACTTCATTTGACAGATGAATCTGAATGCCGAAGGGTTAAATCATTTTTGTTCAGAATCTCAAGCCAGCCATGACCATCCTGTCTTATTGAACTTGTTGAAATAATCTTCCAGTATATCCTTCTTGGCTGTTTGATAAGAAGTTTGCTTCTTAATCACCTGGTTCCAGGTTCAGTCCCACTGCCTGGCACCTTGGGCACATGTCTTCAACTATAGCCTTGGGTCAACCAAAGCCTTGTGAGTGGATTTCATAGACGGAAACTGAAAAATGCCTGTTGTGTGCATGTGTGTGTCACCACCACAGGACAACCGGTGTAAATGTGTTTACATACTCATAATTTAGAAGTTGTGCAAAATAAACCTATAGAGTAAGTCATCATCATCATTTAGCGTCCATTGTCCATGCTACCATGGGTTGGACAGGTTGACTGGGATGGCATGTTTGAAGGCGGCACCAGACTCTAGTCTGATTGGCATTGTTTTCTATGGCTAGATGCCCTTCCTAATGCCAACCACTCCATTTGCATGACACCGGTATCTTCCACAACTGCGATTTTGCTCAATTTGATGGATCTTCTCAAGCACAACATAATGCCAAAGATCTCGGTCATTACCTCCGTGAGGCTCAATGCTTGAAAGGAGCTCAGCCACTTTGCCTCTGCTTGGCCCAATGCTTGAAAGATGTTCTTTACGTGCCACCAGAACGGGTACCAGTTACCACAATTGTGATTTCACTTGGCTTGATGGGTCCTCTCAAGCATAGCACATCACCAAAGGTCTTGGTCACCAGTCATTTCCTTTGTGAAGCTCAAAGTTCGAAGGTCATGCTTCACCACCTCGTCCCATATCTTCCTCGGTCTACCTCTACTACAGGTTCCCTCCACAGTTAGAGATCAGTACTTCTTTACACAGCTGTCCTCATCCATACACATCACATGACCATACCAGTGCAGTCGTCTCTCTTGCACACTAAATCTGACTCCTCTTATGCCTAACTTTTCTCTCGAGATGTTTATACTCTGTCAAACATGCACACTGACATTGCACATCCAACAAAGCATACTGGCTTCATTTCTTTCAAGCCCATGCATGTCCTCGGCTGTCACAGACCATGTTTCACTGCTATGCAGCATAGCTGTTCTCACACAGGCATCAAACTGTATGCTTTTCAATCTGAGAGAGAAGCCCTTTGTTGCCAGCAGAGGTAGGAGCTCTCAAAGTATCAGGCTTAAAAGAAATTAATAGGGTCGATTCGTGCGATTATAATTCTTCAAGGCAGTGCCCCAGCATGGCTGCAACAAATAAGATATTTGGGGGAGATTTTTGGTCGATATTTCTAGCAGGACAGCCAACCACATTACTCTCTTTGCTAGGAAAAGAAAATGGTATTAAAGGGGAATAACTCTTACTTAACTGTCACAGTTATTTCCACTTAGACTATGAACCATGATCACAAGCGCCTCCATAAACACGTACATCTATTGAGCTCGTTATTTGGATCGTGAAATTGTTTCTATGTATTTCGATGGCCACACAAAATAATGTCTTTGTATTAAGATAAACAGCCTTAGGTCTTTTTTTTTAAAAAAACAGGCACAAGAGTGGCTGTGTGGTAAGAAGCTTGCTTCCCAACTACATGGTCCGGGTTCAGTCCCACTGCGTGGCACCTTGGGCAAGTGTCTTCTACTATAGCCTCAGGCTGACCAAAGCCTTGTGAGTGGATTTGGTAGACGGAAACTGAAAGAAGCCCGTCGTGTATATATATATATATATATATGTGTGTGTGTGTGTGTGTGTATTTGTTATTTGTGTCTGTTTGTCCCCCACCATCGCTTGACAACCGATGTTGGTGTGTTTACATCCCCGTAACTTAACGGTTCGGCAAAAGGAAGCGATAGAATAAGTATCAGGCTTACAAAGAATAAATCCTGGGGTCGATTTGTTCAACTAAAGGTGTTACTCCAGCATGGCCGCAGTCAAACGACTGAAACAAAAGAATAAATTATTTATTTAAAATTTATACAATTGGCACAAATCGTTGCTGCGTTGTTAAGAAGGCCATTTTGCAACTGCTGGCTTCTGGTTCAGTTCCACTGCATGATACCTTGGGAAAATCTTTATGGTTCTGAATTAGCTAATGTCTTGTCAGTGAATTTAGTAGAAAAAAAATTAAGTTTGTCACGTTTTGTGCATATATATGTTTGTCTCTTGCTACTTGACAACTGGTGTAGGTTTGTTTACGTCTCCGTAACTTAGTGGGGAGTCATTAATAGAAAGATAACATTGCAGTAAGTACCAGGCTTGGAAAGGAAAGAAGGGCAAAATTGAGTCCTGAGAGTGACTTGATTGACTAAAACCCTACAGGGTGGTGTTCTAGCATGGCCACAGTCCAGCAACTGAAACAAAAGAATTTTCTGACTTAGGCACAAGGCCAGCAATTTAGAAGGGGGTGGAGTTTAGTCAGTAACATCACCCCCAGTACTTTCTTTGACTCTGGCGGGGATCTTACAATGGTTTTGAATTCAGTATAAAGTGTTAGGAAAATACAAGGAATTTTATCTGATGCTCTACAGATTCTGCCAGCTCTCTTCCTTAAAACAAGAACTACAAGAGCCCCAGAAATGATATCTCTCATTATCAACAGGTTTTATATCAGTTGTACATCATCATCATCATTTGATGTTCACTTTTCCGATCTTGCATGTGTCAGACAGAATTTTGTTGAAGCTTAGATCCTAGAGCCAAAGGCTTTTCCTGTGAGTAAGCCATAACCCTTTTCCAAACAATATTGCCACATGACCAGAAATGTTTCTCCTGGAAGACTGGAAATGAACATCACTTGTTTGATGGGGAAGAGAACTTTACAACTATTAAATCTCAAGGCAAGGGTATACATGCATGCTTGCATGCATACTCAGTCTTGCTCATTCACTCACAGTCTTGCACACTCACTCACACTCTTGCATACTCACTCGCACACTCACTCTCACTCTCTCACACACTCACCCTCTCTCTCTCTATCTCTCTCTCTCTCTCTCTCTCTCTCGCACACTCTCCCTCTCTCTCTTGCACACTCACTCTCTGTCTTGCACTCACTCTGTCTTGCACTCACTCTCACTCACTCACTCTCACACTCTCTCACACTCATTCACCCACTCTC
>NC_068983.1:44211482-44212581 GCF_001194135.2 Octopus bimaculoides | reverse complement strand
CTCTCTCTCTCTCTCTCTCTCGCACACTCTCTCTCTCTCTCTCTTGCACACTCACTCTCTGTCTTGCACTCACTCTGTCTTGCACTCACTCACTCTCACTCCCTCACTCTCACTCTCTCACACACGATAGGCTTCTTTCAGTTTCCGTCAACCCAGTCCATTGACAAGGCTTTGGTCTGCCCTCTGCCTTAACAGAAGACACCACAGGTGCCATGCAGTGGTACTGGACCACGTGGCTGTACTTATTATACACACAAATATATCAGTCAATACCAATACAATAAACTGTCTCTGCTACGTATGCATACATTGATAAAATCCACAGACACAATGAAATATCTCCAGTGTATATTCACTTAAGTTCACTTCAGTTTGATATGCTCTGTGGCCACGTGAAAGAAGGCTTGGTGTCTCCTTCAAAATATATTGGCAATGATAAAGAGCCATATAATTGTAATTTTAATGATGAACCTCAGCCCATCCCCACTCTGAATGACATGTTTTATTGTTTGTTGTCTGAAGCATTTCATTTTATTTATGTTTCGTTCTGGTTTAGGTTACGTAGACAGGCAGACATTGTTGTTTTGGTGGTTTAGATTAATTTAAGATACCCTCACCCAACAATGTGGTTGTTTGTCTCATGTTATGCAAACACTTTCCTTACTTTTGTTGTTTTCTATGCTGGCATGGGTGGGTGGGTTGGATGGTTCAGTAGGAGCCTCAGTCACACTCTCACTCACTCAGTCACACTCTCACTCGCTCAGCCACGCTCTCAGTTGCACTCACTCAGTCACACTTTCACTCGATCAGTCGTACTCTCACTCGCTCAGTTTGCACTCTCACTCGATCAGTCGCACTCTAACTCACTCATGCACACTCTCACTCTCTCAGCCGCACTCTCACTCGCTCAGCCGCCCTCTCAGTTGCACTCACTCAGCCGCGCTCTCAGTTGCACTCACTCAGTCACACTCACTCGATGAGTCACACTCGATCAGTCGTACTCTCACTCGATCAGTCGCTCTCTCACTCGCTCAGTCGCCCTCTCACTCTCACACACACACAATAGGCTGCTTTCAGTTTCCATCAGTCCAGTCCATTG
>NC_068983.1:44208358-44211472 GCF_001194135.2 Octopus bimaculoides | reverse complement strand
CTCACTCGCTCAGCCGCCCTCTCAGTTGCACTCACTCAGCCGCGCTCTCAGTTGCACTCACTCAGTCACACTCACTCGATGAGTCACACTCGATCAGTCGTACTCTCACTCGATCAGTCGCTCTCTCACTCGCTCAGTCGCCCTCTCACTCTCACACACACACAATAGGCTGCTTTCAGTTTCCATCAGTCCAGTCCATTGACAAGGCTTTGGTCTGCCCATGGCCTTAACAGAAGACACCCTAGGTGCCATGCGATGGTACTGAACTCAAAACCACATGGCTGGAAAGCAGGCATCACAGGTTCAGTAGGAGCTGGTAAGCCAGAGGACTGTACCAAACTCCAATGTATCTGCTTTGGGAAAATGTCTTCTTCTACATCCCCAGGCCAACCAAAGCCATGTGAATGGATTTGGTTAACAGAAACTGAAAGAAGCCCATTGCCATCATCATCGTCATTTAACTTCCATTTTCCATGCTGGCATGGGTTGGATGCCTCAGCAGGAACTGGCAAGTCAGAAGATTGCACCAAGCTCTGCTGTCTGTTTTGGCAATGGATTTCCACAGCTGGATTCCTTTCCTAATGCCAACCACTACAGCATGTACTGGGTGCTTTCTTTTTTCATGACACTGGCATCAATGCGGTCCCTAAGTAAGTTGTAAGACAAAAAAAGAAGAGGGGAAAAGTCCCCTCAACTAAGGGGTGGGGGTGAGAGGAGGAACTGGCTTTTTGCCAGGTGTTGGAAGGCTAAAGTATGACAGGGTAAACACAGGTGTGTTGCCATAGAGGAAATGCATGGCTACCCCACATTATTTAAGGGTGGTGAAGAAGATAAGATAGTTAGTGATGAGGTACCAGAGCAATCTTTTCTAGGTTGTTCCTGATTAACAGGTAAGTGGTGCTGTCTCTGGAAAGACTTGCTCAGTCACTCAAGGTGCTGAAGACTCTCCAATACCATTGTTTGGAAAAGGAAGTGACCACAATATCGCAAGAACTCTCCACATGAAGTTTTTAGTTACATACTTCCAAATAGTCAAACCTGTATGGTCAACTATTCTCCATCACTAGGGTCCACAACAAATGAACCCCTTTGATTTCTATTTTATTCTACTGGACCGTCGTAACCATTTGAAGTTTTAAAAATCCCATTATATTTTTATAATTAAATATCATTACAAATTGTATAAGCAAATTAAAATATTTTGTGTAATTTAGAAGTTGTTGTTGTTGTTAGCACTCTGTCGCTTACGACGTTGAGGATTCCAGTTGATCCGATCAACGGAACAGCCAGCTCGTGAAATTAACGTGCAAGTGGCTGAGCACTCCACAGACTCGTGTACCCTTAACGTAGTTCTCGGGGATATTCAGCATTGACACAGTGTGACAAGGCTGACCCTTTGAATTACAGGCACAACAGAAGCAGGCAGTAAGAGTGAGAGAAAGTTGTGGTGGAAGAGTACAGCAGGGTTCGCCACCATCCCCTGCCAGAGCCTCGTGGAGCTTTAGGTGTTTTCGCTCAATAAACACTCACAACGCCCGGTCTGGGAATCAAGACCGCGATCCTATAACCGCGAGTCCGCTGCCCTAACCACTGGGCCATTGCGCCTCATTTTAGAAGTATAACCAATTTATTACACATTATTTTCAACAAACAAGATTGTATATGGACTCCCAGGGCCATATGAACCACTGCCATAAAACTTTGTGAAGGATCCATGATGTGCTTTCTTGGAAGTTTTCTATGTAAATTTGTAGTGTTTCTCAGATGACTCTACTTCCCACAATCCACTTGCCTGCCTCATTTCCTGTTAGATTCATTAGGAAAGACATTATTTAGCTGCAGTGAAATTGTCCCAGTTCTATGGAATTGTCATTTATAAAGGAAAGCACCAGTTCCATTAACAGTTAGATAAATGAATGTTACGATGGCAGGGATCCACAAAGCAAGCCACCCCCTTTCTTGAGATCTTTTTACTTTACCAAAGCCGTTTCTGTCTAAACTAATATCACCGAAAGAATGTAAAGTATCAGTTTTCTTAATTAAAGAAAATGATTACACAACTAGTGATTAATGAAAATAATTACTGAGTAATTAAATGTTCTAATGATAACACTTACATATGCACACACACATACACATACACACACACACATTTCTGTTTGGTGTTATTTGACCAACAATTAAACCATCATTTCACCCACATTTTTGTACTCTTAGACACTATTTTCAATGGTATCTTTCCTTCTGGATGTTAAAACAATGATATCGTTTAACATCCATTGTCCATGCTGGCATGGGTTGGACAGTTTGATCAGAGTTGGTAACTCTGCCAGCTCGCCTCTTTAATAATAATCTTTGTACTATAGACACAAGGCCTGAAATTTTGTGGGGAAAAGTTAAGTTGATTACATTGACCCCAATGTTCAATTGGTACTTATTTCGTTGACCCTAAAAGGATGAAAGGTAAAGTCAACCATAGCAGAATTTGAACTCTAATCAAAATGGGACAAAATGCCTCTAAGCACTTTCTCCAGTTTGCTGACAATTTGCCAGCTCACCTCAATATTTTTTTTTCTTTTCAATCTATTGCCCACAGGGGGCTAAACATAGAGGGGACAAACAAGGGCAAACAAAGATTAAGTCGATTACATTGACCCCCAGTACATAACTGGTACTTATTTTATTGATTCCTAAAGGATGAAAGACAGTCGACTTCAGCAGAATTTGGGCTCACAACGTAAAGACGGATGAAATACCGCTAAGCATTTCACCCGCCATGCTAATGAATCTGCCAGCTTGCCACCTATAATAATAATAATAATAATAATAATAATTGTTATTTATTCATGTATCAGGTAGGGGGCAATAAAATAAAGTACTTGTCAAGTACTGAGGCTTGATAGAATCAACATGGACCCCATCCCCTCAAAATTGTTGACCTTGTGCCAAAATTAGAAACCACTGCTGTTATTACAAATTTGTAGTTTTTTTCCCCAATTTGAAACCTCCTTATATTCACTCTGTAAACTACATTAACTGTATTTTTTTACATTGTTGTTGTCAGTCAGAAGTCAGTTAAGCAGAAAGGTACTACAGCTAATCGTTAAACTACTT
>NC_068983.1:44204205-44208137 GCF_001194135.2 Octopus bimaculoides | reverse complement strand
ACCAAACAGTTTTAATCTATTTCTTGTCTTTCTACAGAAAAACCAGTCAGACAGCTTTAAACATAAAGAGAAAACACTTTTTGTTGTTTTTTATCAAATGTTTTGCTCTAATATATCCCCGAATAAATAAATTTATGTAAGTTCTGTTTCCTTTGATAGAAGGAAGAGAAAATTGGGAGAGCAGGAGGTGCTATTGGCCTGATGGTTAGAAGTTTCAAACTTTTTTGTTGTGATCGTATTGTGGTCCTGAACTCGTTCCAAAAGGAATCACAGCATTTATTTCCTGGGTCTGGCCAACAAAACCAAAAAAAAAAAATGGTACCTTAAAAACCATTTTTTTTTTTATGAGAGGAGATGACAAAGAACCAAGATATATGGCATATTGCTGTACTAAGACCCACTACAACAGAATTGTCCCATGAGAGCAGAAGAGACAGTGCTGGTGCCACATACAAAGCGCTGGTGCCACATACAAAGCGCTGGGGTCACATACAAAGTGCTGATGCCAAGTAAAGAAAGCACCCAGAACATTTTGTAAAGTGGTTGGTGTTGGGAAAGGCATCCAACTGTAGAAACCAAACCAAAACAGACAATGAAAGCTGGTGCTGCTCTGGGCATTGCCAGCTCTTGTCATGTGTGTGTGTCTGTCTGTTTGTCTCCTACCATCACTTGACAAGTGATGTTGGTGTGTTTATGTCCCCGTAACTTAGCAATTCAACAAAAGAGAACAATAGAACAAGTACCAAACTTCAAAAGAAAAAGCACTGGGGTTCATTCATTTGACTGAAATTCCTCAAGGCGGTGCCCCAGCATGGCCACAATCTAATGACTGAAACAAGTAAAGGAAAAAAATTCAGAAATAACAATTTCCTTCTCTTTTTTTTCTACCCTTCTGTGTGAAGGTGCATAGCTTAGTGGTGAGGGTTTTGAACTCAGAATCATGTAGTTGTGGTTTCAATTCCCAGGCTGGACAAGGCATTTTGTTCTTGAGCAAAACCCTTCATTTCACATCACTCCAGTTCACTCAACTGGCAGAAATGAGAGTTGCCCTGCAATGAACTGGAACCTTGTTCAGAGGGAATGTCGTGACCTGTCACTTACATGCCATGGAAACCATAGAACTGGCCCTACAAGTTCTGGGACTTGAGTATTTTCTCCCCCCCCCCCTAATCCCACCATGACCACCATCACTACGAGTGGGATTTCACATGCTACATTATCTAGTCCTCTCGCTTTCTCCTTCACCATTGCATGCAGCTGCTGTTGCTGCTGCTACCTTATCACTATTTACCAAATTTCCTCCTCTTCCGTCATCCCCTGCCCTAACCCTAACACCACCCTACCCCTCACACCTCCACTCAGCCACTTCTCTCTAAAACTCCCTTCCTGTCCATGGCCGTCCCAGTTTTTAACATTCAGCACTTTACAGTAACTACTTGGGCACTTAATGTACCACACATGTTCTTGCACACAAGCACTCACCTATGCATGCATGCACACCTATGCACATGCAGACATGCACAAATGTGCACACATACCCACACTCACACATTTTTTGTTTGTTGTACTTAATTCAGTCATTGGACTGTGGCCATGCTGGGGCACCACATTTGTTGAACAAATCAACCCCAGGATTTATTTTAAGGCTGGCACATGGTCCCCTTTTCTCAATAAATTACATTCAGGGATACAAACAAATCTTTACCAACCGTGAAGTGGTGGTATGGAGGAAGAAACACACACACACATACACACGCAGTAAAGAAGTTTGCTTTACAACCCCGGGTTTATGGTCCAGGCTCAGTGTGTGACACCTTGAGCAAGTATCTTAGCCCTGATCTGATCAAATTTTTGAGGGTCAGTTTGATTGTTGAAAACTGGAAGAATCCTGTTGTATACATTCATGTGTGTGTGTAAAATGTGTGTGTGGGCTTATGAGAAACTTTGAGGAGAAAAAGCTTCCCACTCCAAGTGTTGGCCATCCCCTCTGACATAGGATAGTTGCTGGAGAAATGGAACTTTTTAGATTCTTGCTTCTAATTATATATAAAGCATCATTATAACGTTGTTTTCTCATTAATGTAAACAAGTGTGGTGGGTTGTATTATAAGACTATGAATGTTACTAGGTCTTTAATAACTGGGGATGAGGATTTAGATTAATCTTAAAGATTAGTAGAAACTAACAGAACACAGTCTGGAACACAGAACACAGTCTATTAGACAACAATATCATTTACAACTGATTTTATTTTTATTTTTTAACAAGACTCTCTGATAACTTTATACTTCACTGTTCAACATCAAATGGCTTTATTCATTATTGGTCACTCTCCGATCGCCATGTACATCGTTGGTCACTATCAGATGGCCATGTACATCGTCGATCACTCTCCGATGGCCATGTCCATCCTCGGTCACTCTCTGATGGCCATGTGCACCACTGGTCACTCTCCGATGGCCATGTGCACCGCTGGTCACTCTGCAATGGCTTTGTGTGCTGCTGGTAGCCACATGCACTGATGGCCACATACACAGCTGGTTGCTCTCCCATAGCCACATGTGCCACTGGACACTCTGATAGCCTTCTACCTCACCTGTCATTATCAAATGGCCTTCTGCATCACTGGTCACTAACAGATGACTTTATACATCACTGGCTGGATTTTTCAGGTGATGTAGATTGTGTTGTTAGTCAGGTCAGGGTTCTCATCACAGGCTACTGAGATCTGCTGCTGGTGCCATGTAAATCAGTCCTACCTGTTCTGAGGTTGAATGGTCAGCTGCTAAACTGGTTCCCCTACTTGAGTAGCTTGCTGCTCTTATGAAGAAGGTCTCTGGACACCCAGCAGGACTAAAAACAAGCCATGCCACAGGACGGATGAGCTCTTTGTGAGCCAACGACCATCCAGTTATGGAAGGCAATGGCAAACCACCCCAATGTCTCTGCCAAGAAAACACCAAGAGAAAGTCAGAATGAAGTAGTGCTATGGCTTTATCTGATGGAAGAACTCCATCTTTATTGGGAAGACTTTTGTTGTGGTGTCGTCAGCCTGCTGCAAATAGTGTACGATAATGATGACAATGAAAATGTTGTGGTTGTAGAAAGTAGAGGCAAAAAAATAGAAAAATAATGGGTTTGCACACTGTTGGGTTGATTTAAGGCACTGAATAAATTATCACAGACTCAGTTCCTTTTACTTTCTCTAGTAATTGAAATATGGTGGAAGTAATATTGCATTAATTATAATTGTTTAATCTAAACATGGTGAGACCTGACAATATAGAAATACTTTTTGATAAATTTGTAAATCTTGTTTTTTAATTTGTCTCTTTTGCTTTCTTTCCAGTCTTTGTCTTCGGAAGATTCTGTAAATACTCATGGTTCTCAAACTGGCAGACAATCTGGTTATGTTGGATTGATTCGAAATGCACGATCGTTTGATAGATTTGACATTGATAAACTCAAAACTCCGAACACTTACCGCGGTGTCCGTAGTTTGAAGCACAAAAATGACAAACACTACAATGAGGGGTTGCGCAAAAGCAACAGTTTGCATGATTTAAGTTTGAGCACAGAAATAACACCAAGTAACCTTGAGGCATCCAAATTCCTTAGCCGTTCCGGAGATAACCTGAACTTCATTCCAATGGAAAATGATTATGATGATGATGATGATAATGCTTTTGAAATCAAAAACTCTAGGGACGGTGACAGATCTGAAGATGTGTCAAAAAATGAAACTAAAATTGCTTCTAAAATTTCTAAAAGTAATGTTACTTATAGATATAGTTCTGGTGATAAACCGAATCACAGATCTCAACTCAATAGCTTTGAAGAAAAGCAGGTATCGTCTGTCCAACCACGTGGTTCTCTAAATCGTTCGTCCAGTCTTCGTGAGAAATCTCCAGAGAACAAAGAATTTTCTTCTC
>NC_068983.1:44196471-44204003 GCF_001194135.2 Octopus bimaculoides | reverse complement strand
TATCGCACTCACATACTCTCTCTCTCTCTCTCTTTCTCTCTCTCTCTCTCTCTCTCTCTCTCTCTCTCTCTCTCATACACACTTACCCATTCACTAATGTTGTAAACAATGGCTTCTCTCTCTTATGTCTGAAAGAAATCAAAGGGAAATAACTTTTCTCAACCAACAATCATTTCTAATTCTCCTAAGTCAACTCATGACAAAAATTTTTATATGGCAGTGTTTGTTTGTTTTTTTTTTTAGTGTCCTCCATACTTTTACATATTCTCTAATTGTTGCGCTTCTAACCTTCCATATAATCCCTTGTTTCATTTAACCTATCTTCTACATCAGTTTTACTTTCAGCTTTTTTCAAATTCATTTGCAAAATAATTTTTATTGCTCACATATTTAACAAGCAGAAATGCTATAAAATTATTTTGGCCTCTGTGATCTTCCCACACTAAACGAAACTTTATGAGAATTAAGTCACTCCAGAGAGCAATCATCAGAATAAAAGGCCTGGTTGATCTTGATTATTGAGACTGCCTTAAAACAATAAAACTTTCTAGTGCCACATCATTTGCACAATGTGGCAAATATACAACCAGCATTGCCCAAACAAACTTAGCATTAGATTCAGAATTCACCCAAGGTTGGGGCCACATGCTATATGCCTCCTACATAATTCAGGCTCAAAACACATAAATTCACTGCAATACAATCTCTTTTCCACAACAGGCCCTGCTAAATTTATCCCAGAACAAATCAAAGAGAAAGAAAGATCCCATCACTTTCAAACAAAACCAGAACAAATTCCTTCAAGGGATACCATATAAGCCACCCATACCTGGGTACAGCTCAGTCAACGACAACTCCCTACTCGAATGGGTCATGATACCACAAAACTTGGCTTAAAAATGAATCGAGAGATCCTATCAGATGATGCTAAAGTTAGACATGACCTGCGTCAATCTTTGGCTGAAACATATCGAAGTTAATATGAAGAAATCTTATCAGATTCTTCTGGTTAATCAGTAAAACATTTGCTGTTTTGTTTGGTAACTATTGATCGAAATTTGAATTAGATTTCCTTCCATCAACATCATCGTTTTAATATCCATTCAAGCATGGTCGATGCCAGTACCACCTGACTGGCCCTCATACCAGTGGCACATAAAAAGCACCCACTACACTCTTGGAGTAGTTGGTGTTAGGAAGGACATCCAGCTGTAGAAACTTTGCCAGATTGGATTGGAGCCTGATGCAGCCATCTGGCTTGCCAGCCTTCAGTCAAACCGTCCAACCCATGGCAGCATGGAAAGTGGACGTTAAACGACGACGACGATGATGATGATAAATTAGAGGCCTCAATTAACATGCAAAGTATTCTTTAACACATAACAGAAAGGTTCTGATTTCCAGTATTTAGAGTTACTTATTTCTCATCATTGATGGGTAGACAAAGCCTTGCAAGGTTTTGATTGGCCCAGAACTATAGTAGACAACACCTGTCCAAGGTGCGATGCATTGGAATTGAACCTATAACCATATGACAGGGAAGCAAAACCACACAGCCACAACATATTGACTTAACATTAATATCTATTGTAAATGCTAACAATTAAAAATACATTCATTGAAGCCAACCCATTTTATACATCTGTGATGTCTTTGTAACAATATGACAGTACAGGCTGCACATTGAGTCAGACTTATTTTAGGTTTCAATTTATTTTGAAAATAATGAACAATTTAGTAAAAAAAAAACCCTTATTCATTATGAAGCTGGTGTTTGAAGGATAAATTAACATGGAATTTTAATGGAAGATTTTAATTCCAATTGTGCTTTAAACCTCCAAAATGGTTGCGGACCACTGATTTAACCTATGCTAACATAGAAAAATAATTTTTTTGTGCTGTTAATATCCATGAGTTTGTTTGTGTTGTATTAATGTGTCATATTCTGAAAAATTACAAATGTTTTATAGGCAATTAATAGATTATTAAAATTGTGGTACTCCGTCTCATTCGTTTAAACATAAGCACCTCTTTTAATGTGACTAAATTTATTTCTAGAAGTGGGTTTGTTCTTCAACTTAAGTTATATTTCTACTTCTTGCCACTCAACTCTCAAAAAAACACAAGAACAAATTCTTGCTATTTATAATTAAAAATTTTTGTTCACCACTCTTATACACAAAATTAAACTGACCAGCTTAGAAAAACTTAATCCTTTCATTATCATATTTCTCAAAAAATTTGCTGCCTTCATTTCAATCTATTTTGAAATTAATGAAGAATTTAATAACTTATCTTTGTCACATTAGTGTTTGGAACATAAATTAACTTAAAATTTTGATGGAAAGATTTAAAATCTCTTTAAATTTTTATTACTATTTTTGTTTCGATTGATTTTGAAAATGGTGAATTTAGTAAAATGATTCTATCATTTTGATGGAAGATTTTAATTCTGATCTCTTTTAACTCTTTAGCATTGAAACTGGCCAATATTCAGCCCAAATATTCTCCCTGCTTTATGTTCAAACTGACCAGATGCAGCCTCTCACACCTACCCGACAATGTCATTCTAAAAATAATCATATCGTTGAAATCTCAAGCAACAAGACAATGCATGATTAATTCAAGACAGTGAATAAATAAGCATCACATTTAACAGAAGAATCTGAATGCTAAAGAGTTAAAACAAAGGTGCTATCAAAGTACCAGGGGTAATTTCAGGCTGGTTGGTATCAAAAGGGTTACAATTAACCAGTTTTTTTCTCCTTTTTAATACAGTGCAGTAGCAATAATAATGGTGTACTTAGTTATGAAGTGGTTTATTAAGTCTCCATTTTAACTTATGTCATTGGCAGAATGGAATTCGTTAGTTTGAGAAATACCATTATTAACCTCACTAATAACCATTTCATCATCATCTGTTTCCTGTTTCTGTCATTTCTCACCCTCCACTTGACAAGGTTTTCTTCCTCTCCTTGAGATGATCAGAGATTCCAGTCTCTATATTTACCATTTTCTTACTGTCTGGGTTAACAAATAAATATTGCATATATTTGTACTGGATCCATCCAAAATTCCTTTCTTCATCTCTCTTGGCAGCAAGATTTATCTCTGTATTAGGAAGATCAGGAATACAAGGAAACAAGGCGGCGAGCTGGCAGAAACGTTAGCATAACGGGCGAAATGCTTAGCGGTATTTCGTCTGCCGTTACGTTCTGAGTTCAAATTCCGCCGAGGTCGACTTTGCCTTTCATCCTTTCGGGGTCGATAAATTAAGTACCAGTTACGCACTGGGTCGATGTAATCGACTTAACCCCTTTGTCTGTCCTCTCTATGTTTAGCCCCTTGTGGGCAATAAAGAAATTGAATACAAGGAAACTGGTTATGGTCAGTGACAACATCAGTTTGTCAGTAGAAGAGGTTGATTAGTTTAATTACTGTCAAGAGTGAAGAATTTAACATTTGGGGCTTTTTTAGTTTGAGAGCAAGGAAGAGGAATTGTGTGTGTATGTGTGTGTTGTCTGCTTGATTGTTAACTTGCAACAAAATTAACACTCCTTCCTCCCCCCTCTCTCTTTCTCTCTCCCCTCAGATGAATGGTAAGAGCCAAAACAGTATTTGCCCTTCTTGTGAAGATGTCAGAAATTCTTCTATTGGGTGAGAAGTTTTTTTTGGCGGGGTGCATTGTTCTCTGGCCAAAGTAACCACAAAACACTGACTGGCATTGGGAAGGGCATCCAGCGATAGAAACCATACCAAATCAGACTGGAGTCTGGTGCAGCCCCCCAGCCTGCCAGCTCTGGTCAAACTAACCAGTCTATGCCAGCATGGACAATGGATGTTAAATGATGATGATGATAATAACCCAGTACCAGTAAAATTTTAGGGTTAGCCTTATCAACTAGATTCACCCACAAAACTTGTGGTATAGAACTTATACCCCAAAACCTTTATTACCATTTTTTGCTTGTTCCATCATCATCATAATATGACTGTCTACCATGCTGGCATGGGTTTGGAGGATTCAACAGAATCCTACATATCAGAGCCCTGCCTCCAGTTCTACTTCAATCCTATTTAAAAGGGTTCAAATGTCTCATGGGTTTTTTCCCTTTATTTGTATTTCTTTCTTCAAATAAATTTATCAATGGCGCAGGAGTGGCTGTGTGGTAAGTAGCTTGCTTACCAACCACATGGTTCTAAGTTCAGTCCCACTACGTGGCACCTTGGGTAAGTGTCTTCTACTATAGCCTCATGCCGACCAAAGCCTTGTGAGTGGATTTGGTAGATGGAAACTGAAAGAAGTCTGTCATATATAAGTATGTATGTATATGTTAGTGTATCTGTGTTTGTCCCCCCAACATTGCTTGACAACCAATGCCGCTGTGTTTACATTCCCATAACTAAGTGGTTCGGCAAAAGAGTTCAATAAAATAAGTACTCGGCTTACAAAGAATAAGTCCTGGGGTCAACTTGCTCGACTAAAGGCAGTGCTCCAGCATAGCCACAGTCAAATGACTAACAAAAGAATGCAATTACTTTAGAAGTAAATGCCATTTTGCATTTTTGGGTTTCTTTTTTCCTTTTTACTTTGCAAAAGAAACAGTTTATTTTATTGTCGTCATCTGGAAAGTTGGTTGGCTGGTTGATTCCTGTTGCATATTTATCTGTTCTTTGTGACTCACATCAGAACAGTTGTATGAAATCTTGGTAGCAGCAGTAATGGTGGTGTTGGTGATGTAGAGCCAGACATATCTGTTGTCTGTTCTTTCTTTTCAGCTTAACAGCACAGAAAGGCTGCTGTTTGTTTATTCTTCCAATCCCACACACACCCTTCCCATGTTTTTATTTCAAGATATTATCTCTGTTAACTTATAAATCTTCAGTGACCATACAGACAGGTTTTTGTTTTCCCATGTACGCACAAGAACACAAGTGCTCATATAAATTTTTATTTAAGCAGAAGTCCTGGAATTTGTATGAGATAGGAATGGAATTGTAATATTCACACCATTTTCAGAGACTATAAACGTGCACGCGCACACATATACTCTCTCTCTTTCTCTCACACACACACACACATCTGGGCCAAATATTCTCCCTGTTTTATGATTAAATAGGCCAGATCTGGCCTCTCACACCTTCTCTACAATGAACAATCACTTCATTGAAATCTTGAAGCTACGAAATAATGCATGATTAATTCAAAACAATGTGATTGAATAAGCATTATATTAGGCAGTAATCTTAATGCTAAATGGTTAATAAGTCGAGTGTCATGATGTCGGGACCATTTTTTACATAGCAAATCTAAGATAAGATATGAATGAATCACAGAAATTATGATTGTGGTTGTGTGAGGTCTTCAGTTTAATAATGTTGCATCACGAAAAGTTAAATTTCCAGTTCCCCACTCACCTATCATTTTTCTTTTTCTTTTGGAAGCACTAACAGGGCTTGTCTGGCGGTGTTAGTTGTAGAGTTATATCTTGGAAGGAAGGGCTGAAAGGAAACGGTTGCAGTTGTGGAGGAGTGGAAAGGGTTAAAAATACAAATTGTTTGAAATTTTCTTGCTGGACATGTGTGTATGTACTCATTTCTGGGCGTTTCTTTGTCATTCTTCAATATTCTGCAGAGCAATTACAAAAGCACAAGGTGCCAAATTCTTTAAATTTTTCTTCTCCCCTCTCCACCTCCGTTTAATTGCCTCCACCTCCAACACAAACACACACACATGCAAACCTCATTTCTGAAAATGATTCAACGTTCCAGATTGTTCTCCCTGTCCAACTATTTCTGTACGAAGTGTGACAAACTCAAACTATATTTGTTAGCTCCCGCTTTTTTATTATCATCCTTCATTCCAGTTTATGTCTGTTTAAAATGGTCCCGACTTATAAATAATGTTTGAAATCGTTGAATGAATATTCTGACTGTAGCACGAATTTAGGTTCCAGTGAGGTTTTGAAATTTAGTAACCAAACAATCTGCTGCCTTTATTGCTATCTTGCTTTTATTGTGTGTGTGTGTGTGTGTGTGTGTGTGTGCGCACACCTTTAGTTATTGTCATAACCTGAATTCCAGATGTGAAATAGAACAAAAAGATTTATGCAGTTTCTTTCTTTCTCTGGGATGGGGCTGGAATAATTGTTCAGCAACAACAAACAGGAAACAGCATCTGAGTCACTTTGCAGCTTGTATGTAGATTCTTAGCTAATTAAATCCAGACTAACGAAGGAAAGTGAAACCTTTCAGCCATGAAGTCACAAATTTGCACTTGGCTTTATTCTAGTATTTACTTGTCTATTACACTCACACACTTACTCGTCATCATCCTTGTTGTCAACATTGTTGTCAGGTCTATGTTTGCGTGCTTACATGGGCCAAATGGGAAATTCATTTGTATTCACCTCTAAATAATAGACTCCTGTTAGTTAGGTATTTGTCAAAGAGAAACCCACTGGACGAATCTGTCCTGCTTTAGTCCTGTGGTGGAGGTGGAGAGGGGAACTGGTACGTACTATAAATGAGCTGGTTAGAGAGTATCAGGGAGCTGGATTGAAAGCTCAATATAATTATAATAATAATAATAAGTCTTTTCAACTATAGGCACAAGGCCTGAAATTTGTGGGCAGGGGACTAGTCAGTTATATCGACCGCCAGTATTCCACTGGTACTTATTTAATTGATCCCAAAAGGATGAAAGGTGAAGTCGACCACAGCAGAATTTGAACTCAGAATGTAGCGACGACTGAAATACAACTACGTATTTTTTCTAGTGTGCTAATGATTCTGCCAGCTCGCTGCCTTAATAATAATAATAATAATAATAATAATCATTTCTACTGGAAGCACAAGGCCTCATATTTAAGGGAAGGGATTAGGTTGATTACCTCAATCCCAGTGTGTAACTGGTACTAATTTTATCAACCCCGAAAGAATGAAAGGCAAAGTCGACCACGGCAGAATTTGAACTCAGAACCTAACAGCAGATGAAATACTGCTAAGCATTTCACCTGGCATGCTAACGGTTCTGCTAGCTAGCCACCTTATTACTACTACTACTACTACTACTACTCATAATAATAATAATAATAATTTGGCACAAGGTCAACAATTTTGAGGTCGGAGGTAAGTCGATTACAATAACCTCAGTGTTCAACTGGTACTTAGTTTATCAACCCCAAAAGGATGAAAGGTAAAGTCCACCTTGACAGAATTTGAACCTAGAACATAAAGACAAAATCCTACTAAGCATTTTGTCTGGCATGCCAACTCACTGCCTCAATAATAATAATCATTCAACAACAAACGGTGGGATGGTCAATACATAATGAAAGTATTTAGGTGGGTGACCCAAAAACCTGGTTGAGAACTTGAAACCTGATTGCACTATTTACTTAATTTTCAGAGAAAGGTGGGTAGGGGGGAAGAGGTAGAGATAATAAAGGAGCATTCAACATAAGCTATAATAAATGGTACTACTATTATTATCATCATCATCATTATTCCTCCCCCACCATCATCATCAT
>NC_068983.1:44194253-44196227 GCF_001194135.2 Octopus bimaculoides | reverse complement strand
CATGGCTATTTATGTAGATTTATTTGACAGGTTCTCTTCAAATTCTTCTGGGTTAGAGTAGATTAACATTGAGATTACAGAAAGTTAATACCCTTGAATAAATAAAGCATTCTTTGGGGTTATTTATAGTCCCTCCTCTCCACCCCCTCTGTATCCAAGGTTGGTGTGTCAGTTCTGTTATTGATGGGAAGTAAAAATAGAAATTAATCCTTTCACAGCAACAGTCCCTACAGCCAGTGTTTGAGTGCGGAATATTAAACAGATAAGGGAGACAAGTCTCCCTCGGGATAGGATGCTAGTTATTCCCTTATAACTTGTCTTTAAGGTTTGCAGAAATAATTGCAGAAACCTAGGCCTATGAGTATCATGATGGCTAGAGATGGGAGCGATAAACTCACTTGCTCCTGCTATATGGACACAAACTGTGATGGTAGCCAGCTGGAAAAGATGTTTACCTGGGGCTAAACAGCAGTAACACCGTCCTGTATAGAACTGTCGCATTTTGTTGGCAAATAAACTTTACAAAAATAATTATGTCCAGCTCAAAAGTACCTACATTTGTTGGTGGTGGCCATTGTCAAAGACTCTTCTTAACCCTTGCTTGTGAAATCATTTCAGCACAGCAAAAAAAAAAAAAAAAAAAAAATGCCTTGTGGCATTTCTTCCAGCTCCCAGCTCTTTATATTTGGAGTTAAAATTCCACCACAGTCAACTTTGCCCTTCATGCTTTCGTTGTCAATGAAATACAGTACCAGTCAAGTACTGGGGTCAATGTAATCCACTTGCGCCCTCCCTTGAAATTTCTGGCCTTGTGCCAAAATTAGAATTGTTGGTGAGCTGGCAGAATCATTAGCACAGCAGGCAAAATGCTTAGCAGCATTTCACCTGTCACTACATTCTGAGTTCAAATTCTGCTGAGGTCAACTTTTCCTTTCATTCTTTCAGGGTCAATAGAATGAGTGCCAGTGAAACACTGGGGTCGATGTAATCGACTAGCCCTGTAAATTTCAGGCCTTGTGCCCTTGGTAGAAAGGACTATTATTATTAAGGTCACAAGCTGGCAGAATTATTACCCCATTGGGCAAAATGCTTAGTAGCATTTCATCTGTCTTCGTGTTCTGGGCTTCTGACTTTGCCTTTCATCTTTCAGGATAAATAAAAGATATACCAGTTGAACACTGGGGTCGATGTAACCAACTTTTCCCCATCACTCAGAATTTCTGGCCATTGGCCAAAGCTTGAAACCAAAAGTGGTGCGCTGATAGACCGGTCAGCATGCTGGGCGAAATGCTTAGTGGTGTCAATCCTTATGTTCTGAGTTCAAATTCTGCCAAGGTCGACTTTGCCTTTTGTCCTTTTGGGGTTGATAAATTAAGTACCAGTGAAACATTAGGGTCAATATAATTGGCTAGTCCTACCTCCTAAATTTCAGGCCTTGTGCCTATGGTAGAAAGGATTATTATTTTTATTACAGAGACAAAGTGGCTGATTTCCTTTCGAGTGTTGGGCCTCACGGAGGCAATGACCTAGACCTTTGACATTGTCATACTTGAGAAGACCCATCAAGCCAAGCAAAATCAGTCATGGCAGGTACTGGTGTCGCACAAATGGCACCTGTGCCAGTGGCACGTAAACGCACCCTTTATACTCTCGGAGTAGTTGGCATTAAGAAGGGCATCCAGCTGTAGAAAACCACGCCAAATCAGACTGGAGTCTGGTGCAGCTTTCCAGCTTACCAGCCCTGGTCAAACCATCCAACCCATTCCAGCATGGACAACGGACATTAAATGATAATGATGAATTATCATCATCAAGCTGGCAGAATCGTTACCATGTTGGACAAAATGCTTAGCAGCATTTCTTTGGGCTCTGTACATAATTAACAACTTTCTTTAGGCTCTGATGCATAATTAATCTAATTTACAAGTTTTAAAATAAAAAAACAGTCATTAATTCACTAACTATTAGTGATTT
>NC_068983.1:44189574-44193892 GCF_001194135.2 Octopus bimaculoides | reverse complement strand
GATACAAGAAAGGGACAACAAAACATCCAGATAGACGATACAAAGAAAACAAGGACAGATCATTCGGAGTTTTCTTTCCTCAGTCGAGTTCCAGATTATCTTTGCAATTTTGGTTGGTTATACTTGAGATTGCTCCAATCTGGCCAGCCCCATGGAAAAACTAAGCTAAGAGCATTAGATTCCTTGGAAGAAAGCAGTGAATGTATACGAAAACAAGGATGGGAAAAAAAACGGAGAAGGTTACACAAATACAAATAACAGGACATAACAACGGGTGTCTTTTGACTAAGGACGAATTAGATTGTGGAGTTAAAGCCTTATGGCAGGGATACAAGATTTCACAGGCACAGGGAAGAATATAGATGTTGCACGGACAGTGGCCGAACCAAGAAAGAAAGGTCAGGCTTGGCTGAGCACCGGTCACGTGGGGGAAGAGAGAGAGAGAGGTGTGTGTATATATGTCTTTGTATTCATGCTTGTCCTCCACCACTGCTTAACCAGTGTTGGTGTGTTTATCTCCCTGTAACTTAGTGGTTCAACAAAAGAGACTGATAAAGTACCAGGCTTTAAAAAAAATAAGTACTGCAGTTGATTCATTCAAGTTAAATTTCTTGAATGTGGTGCCCCAGCATGGCCACAGTCTAATGACGGAAACACCTATCATTACAAAATTAATTGAAACAAACAAAAACAGTGGATTTCATTAGAACTGTGGTAACAAAACGATCAAACCCATAAAGTGGCCATTGTCTGTTTAGGACAGAATCCTGTTCAGATTCACCATTCTCCAACAGTAATGGTTTCTTCTACATGACTTTTTAATAGAATTCTTAAAGGTATGCCTGTGTTTGTGATGGAAATATCAGGCAAGTAGTCATAAAAGAATACCTTTTTAAAGGTGTGGAAGTAGGAAATATCTTAATCTTGTTCGCACTACTGTCAATCCTCTCTTACCATCATTTGCGTGTGTGCATTATGTGTGTTTATATATATATAAACAAACGCACCTTTCTCCTTTCTTCCTGGTAGTGCCTTCCCGCCCCTCCATGGCTTTCAAAAGCTCCCCCACTCCCATTCCTAAACACCTCCCTCCCACACACACCTCTTCCTTCACCTTTCACTTCTTTTATCTCTTTGTATAACTTTCCCTTCTGCCTCTCCCTGCTATTTTTCATGCTTCCACAATGCTCCTCCTATGCTGCTCTCATTTCTCTATTATCAGTCCCCGCCCCCACTTTGGTTTCCCCCTTAAGTTTATTCTCTCAACTTTCTTTACCCCCCCCCCATTTCACCCCAGCTATTCTCTCCCTCCAATTCGTTTTAACACCCAACCACTCTTTTATTATTCTTTGGATCATGGCTGGAATTAGGAGGAAGGAAATCTATCGGACATGTCAGTGTGTTCGTAATATATACATACATACATACATACATGTGCAGATGTGGTTGTGTGGTAAGAAGTTTGCTTCTCAACTGCATTGTTCTGAGTTCAGTCCCACTGCGTGGTACTTGGACCGACCGAAGCCCTATCAGTGGATTTGGTAGACAGAAACAAGAAGAAGCTAGTTATGTGTGTGTTTGTAATATATACATACATGTGTATATTCATGTGTGTGTGTGTGTGTGTGTGTGTGTGTGTGTATAATACATATAATACACGCACATATATGCATGTCGTCATCACCTTTGTTTTACTATCCATTTCCCATGCTTTCATGGGTCAGACGGGGTTTATATGAGGCCTGTTTTCTGTAGTTGAATGCCCTTCTTGATGCAAACCCTCACCTGTTTCTAAGTAAGGTAATATTTCTCCATGATCAGACATCTTTTTTGATGAAAGCTTGGAAACAAAGGACGCTGCTAGTATGTCGGTTACATTCATTTACAACTATTACATGATGTCAAGACAAAGAGACACAAACTTACATACACGTGTGTGTGTGTGTAATATCATTTAATGTACAAAATACAAAGATACAAGCTACTAATAGTTTCTTACTTTGAAGATGTGGGTCTAGGCATGTTTTTATAACATGCCTTGGGTCTCCGAGCAACTTCATGCTCTGGGCACGTGATCTATTCAGTTTGCAAAACAGGATGCTGAAAGAAGAGAAATTGCAAGAAAAAATGAGATAGTAGATGCAAAAAGTGTGAATGGGGGGAAAAAGAAAATTAGTTATATCCCCTTTGGCTGTAAAGCTATAATTAAGCTAGTTGTAAAATAATTAAAAGGAGAGTGGTCCAAAGTCTGCAAGGCAGCTGCTCCATCTTTAGATGGTGATGTCCTCCAGTTTGCTAAAAGAAATTTGTCCATATGTTTGCATTTGCTGAAAATTTCGGGTCTATAATCCAGTAGTGTGGTGGAATTCTTGGAGCTAAAACGAATATGCAATCTTTCAGCTACACATAATTTGCATTTCTTAGATCCATTAACATATGTCTTGGATTTCTCTGATTCACCACTCGTATGTGGTATGGATTTGGTCTTCATGGCTTCACATTTGTTGATGTGCTGCAAAAGAAGATAAGTGGTTTGTGTGACATCTTTTGAAATCACTTTCGCATAACCTGATGTAATTTAACTAAAAGCAAAAATTGTGGAAGGTGGGATTTTCACTGCATGTTACGATGGAAGGCAGAGGGTGTCTGAGACTCATGAAAGTGACAGGGAGGGTGAGAAGATTTCCTCAAACTGGAGACCTGACTTTACTCTGTCCACCAACTGTACTCAGGGTAGCAGGTGATGGTGTTAAACTGGGAGATGGAATTAAGCCTACTGCTTAAGTAGGCTATAACAGGATTCGAACTCAGAACACAGGGCCAGAACAAATACTATAGGCATTAAGTTTGGTGTTCTTACTCTTCCAATGATCCACTTCCCTGTGTTGGTTCTTTGTCTTTCAACCCTGAGAGGATGGAAAGTACAGTTGACATTAGTATGGATTGAACTCGGAGCACACACATTCATAATACCAACATTCTCATGACTCTTGCCAATTCACCTCTGTGTAGGAGAGAAAAAAACAAGACTGTGTGATGTTCATGCCTTTCTCAGTGGCATTAGCAGCTGCCCTGAGTAAATGGAATTGGTGTCAACAAGGAAACTTTTACACCATTTCACTGGGGTGGGGGATTTTTCTTCTGTGTCTGGTGGGGACTGGTTAAGAACTGAAGGTTTAGTTCTTACTATTACCACCACCACCACCACCACTACTACTATTATTACTACTATCACCACCACTACTACTACTACTACTAGTACTCATGACTACTATTGTTACTGTTGCTATAACCACCACCACTACTGTCACCTCTACTAATACTACTATTACTACTACTACTACCTCTACTGTCACCTCTACCACCACTACCACCACCACTGCCACTACTACCACTACAATTTTTTAAAACCTGCTGCTACCAGCACCTAAGTACTGTCATGAATTTACACTCATGAGTGACTCTGTCGCTGTATCTACATGTGAGAGTGGGAGTGTGTTGCGTGGAGGGAGGGAGGGAGTGAGTGAGGAGGAGTGGTGTTAGTGGAGTGGCTCTGTACCATATACTGTCATATATAATATATATATATATACACACAGATTGTTTTTTATATACTGTATGTGTGTATAGACAGTGTGTGTGTCTGTCTGTTTGCAGTTCTCGGTGGAACATGTTAAAATAAGTTGTATTCCAGGACACCTTCGGTAAGTTTATTTCTCAATGGAACTTTTAAGTAGACAAAACTTCTCATGTCTGTCTTTTACTGTCTTTCTTTTGATATTTTCATATCTATTTCTTATTGTCTTTTTCTCTCTCTCTCACTTATGTACAGTATATCTATCTCTTTTTTATTCTCTCTCTCTCTCTCTCTCTCTCTTTCATTTATTGTTTCTGTTTTACCTTTTGTCTCTTTTATGATCTTTCTATCTCTCCTTCTCTGAGTATGTCTCTCTCATTTACTCCCTCTCTTTTCCTTACAGTCTATCTACCTCTCTTTCTATTTTCTTTTACTTTCTGTCTTTTATTATCTGCCTTTTTCTCGCTCTCTGTCTCTCTCTCTCTCTGTCTCTCTCTCTCTCTCTCTCTCTGTCTCTCTCTCTCTCTCTCTCTTTTTCCTATCTCAGGATAAATCTCCCTTTTACATATTTACTGTCTGTCTGTCTGTCTCCCTATCTCTCCCGCCATCTGTATCTCTCTGTATTTCTCTCTCTCTCTCTCTCTCTCTTGCTTCCTATCCGTCTGTCTATCACTTGTACACACACACACATACACTGTCACTTTCTCTTTCCCCTGTATATTTTACCCCCTCCCCATTGCC
>NC_068983.1:44188617-44189480 GCF_001194135.2 Octopus bimaculoides | reverse complement strand
CCCCCCCGATTTGCTCTCCCACCACACACACCCTCCATCTCCCCAATTCCACATTCGATAAACATTGTGTGTTAAATTCTTATCTCCTCCAAACACTCGATTCATTTCCATCCATTGCAAGTGAAATGTGTGTCTATAACCATCGGATTATAGAAATTACTCTGGATAAAGTGCAAGCTTGTGTGTGTGTGTGTGTGTAAAATTTTCAGGATCCAATAGAATCAAGGTAATTCAGTAACAAAAGCACCAAGGTAGTCAGGGGCACATATATTGTGTGTGTGTTATAAGTATGTGTGTATGTGTATGTATATGTATGTGTATGTATGTGTATGTATGTATGTGTTGTATGTATGTGTATGTATGTATGTTGTGTGTGTATGTGTATGTATGTTGTGTGTACGTGTTGTATGTGTATGTATGTGTGTATGTATGTATGTGTTGTATGTATGTGTTGTATGTGTGTGTGTGTTGTGTGTGTGTGGGTGGTGTGTGTGTTACATGTGCATGTGTGTATGTGTGTGTATCTGTATGTATGTATGTGTGTGTGTGTACCTGTGTGTGTATATATACATATATGTATTATGTATGTCTCTAAATAAATACGTCTTCAAAATGTGTCTATTGCATTCTTATTCACATCATATTCCAATCCAACGCGTGCTTCTCCTGGATAAGTCTCCTAACATCCTTTGATGTCACATTTATGTGCATTCCGTTGCAGTTCATATTCCCTATCATTCGATGTGGTTAGCCAGATCTGGATTATATCAGTGCTAATAAGGTACCAGCCAAAATTCTTCGCAATGTGTGTGTATATATATATATATATATATATATATATATATATATATATATATATATAT
>NC_068983.1:44181332-44187196 GCF_001194135.2 Octopus bimaculoides | reverse complement strand
GTGCTAATAAGGTACCAGCCAAAATTCTTCGCAATGTGTGTGTATATATATATATATATATATATATATATATATTATAAATGGATATCTTTGTTCTTTTATTTAATCATTTTACATTTATCGTATTTATTTTAAATTCAATCCGTTTTATTTCATTTCCATTTTTACTTTATTTACTCTTCTATTTTATCCTGTCTTATTTACTTTATTATTCATTATATTCTAATTAATTCATTAATCCTTCACCCATACATGATAAAAATAACTCCCCATATTTAGTTTTATTGCATGAACAGACAGGTCAGAATGTAATATCATAATATATAAATTTTTCTTTGATGAAATTATGCTCATAACATATAAATGCAAATTTAAAGCATAAATTTGTAATTTACCTGTTGGGCACTAATGGAAATGGCTGTAAGAAGTAAAGCTTGCTAAATTTTTAATAAATAATTAACTTTTAACTCTCCATTTTCTTTCATTCAATGAACTGAACATGAATTATATGCTTAATATATACCTATAAATTTGAGAAAATTTCATTTCTTAAAAATACTACATATAGAACCAGTGTTTCCTTGGATATAACCATCCCTTCATGAGGTTAACATATCCTCTAGTTAAATTTATAGAGAAAGTCACTACACGGAGAGAATCCTTCATTGGCTCAAAGTTACCAGTTCACTTTTGATCTAAATGATTTATCATCAAAGATATTTTGAGCATAGCCATTCTCTTTTATGTCAGACTTGTGCTAGCTCCAGGTAAAATGACTGATGCTGGTACCACCTAAAAAGCACACACTTTTTAAAGTGGTTGGCATTAGGAAGGGCACCCAGCCATAGAAATCAAGCCAAAACAGACAATTTGAGCCTGGTACTGCTCTCTGGCTTGCCAGTGTCTGTCAAATCATCCAACCCAGCATGGAAAACAGACGTTAAATGATGATAATGAGAGGACTACGCTGTCCTTCTCCTTTTTATAAACAGTAAAGTATTTGAAGGATGCCTGGTTGCTATTTCTAGCAGGTCATGTAATTGTATGTGATTCTTTCTTGGATTTGTATATATTAGTACTACACTCTTGGAGTGGTTGGCATTAGCAAGGGCATCCAGCTGTAGAAACCTTGCCAGATCGGATTGGAACCTGGTACAGCCTCCTGATTTGCCAGTCCTCTGTTAAATCGCCCAACCCATGCCAGCATGGAAGGCGGATGTTAAACAATGACGATGATGAGTGGGAGGGGGGGCTGTAGGGTGAAGAAGTGAACCAAGGGGGAGGTGTGGAGTTTTTGATAAAACTGGTGATTTACATGAAGTTTTGTGGTGGGTAATCTAAAGTGGTTCTGTGTTGTAGAGGAGTTTGTGTCAATTTATTCCTCATGACTGTATTGTAAGAAGTTTGCTTCTCAACCCCATGGTCCAAGGTTCAGTCCCTCTGCATGGCTCCTTGGACAAGTCTCTTCTACTATAGCCTCAGACCAGCCAAAGCTTTTTGTGTGTGCCAAGCACCTCCTTCATCGGGTCCTATCACTTCCTGGATATATTCTCAAGCGTGACTAATTGAGACTATACCTATTATACAATCATCTCATACATGGTCTGACCCCTATGTGTCCAGCCAGTTGGCTCAGCTTCAAGAGTCTATTTTGAGATTCTTTCCTGCATCTTTCTAATCATCTCTTTACTCTTTTACTTATTTCAGACATTTGACTGCGGCCATGCTGGAGCACCACCGTTAGTCGAGCAAATCGACCCCAGGACTTATTCTTTGGAAGACTAGTACTTATTCTATCGGTCTCTTTTGCCAAATCGCTAAGTTACAGGGACGTAAACACACCAGCATCGGTTGTCAAGCGATGTTGGGGGGACAATCACAGACACACAAACATACACACACACACACACACACACACACACACACACACACATATATATATATATATATATACATATATACGACGGGCTTCTTTCAGTTTCCGTCTACCAAATCCACTCACAAGGCTTTGGTCGGCCCGAGGCTAGAGTAGGAGACACTTGCCCAAAGTGCCATGCAGTGGGACTGAACCTGGAACCATGTGGTTGGTAAGCAAGCTAATTACCACACAGCCACTCCTACGCATAATAACAGAACTGTGACCTCTCAATGTGAAGTGGTGGCTCAATCTGGAGAGGTTCTCTGATCTCCAAGTTATGCACTTCAACTGCTTGTGTTCACACTCTTTCAGTTGATACCTAACATTTATGACAATAGGTGAGGACAGGCATAAAAACTGGACTAAAAGCCAGCAAGCTTGGCTTTTTTACCAACTCCTCTTCTGAGGATCAAATGTTGATGGTAACACGTTACTGAGTCAACACTGGCAATTCTAGGATTCAATTCAGCTTCCTGAGAATGAGGGGGGTGGAGGTGAACACCATTGGCTCCAGTATTGGGAGTTTTATTTTATTGACTCCAAAAGGAGGAAAGACAAAGTTGACCTTAGTATGATTTGAACTCAGAGCATAGAGAATCAGAAGAAATATTCTGTCAGCGGTTCCCATACACACACACACAAACTCACATCTATTCTGGTGCTCTGAACTACACTCACCACTCTACAGCTCCTCCACTGTTGTGTGCTGCACTCATTAGGCCTCCTCCACTACATCATATCTCTGACCCTGCTTTGCCTGTCACAATACAGTTTATTAAATCTCCTTCAATTTTTTTGCTGAGTCATGTGATTCTATGCTGGGACATGTAAGAGCATGTCACCGCTTTAATGTAACTTTTTATCAGAATTTTAGCACAACAACCACCATAAAATATTTTGTTGAATGTAAATACTTTTGCTTTCTTAATCACTCCAGTCTGGTTTTGTAGTTCATTGTAGAAAAATAGCTATATACATGAAAGAAGAAATATAAATAAATATATATATATATATATATATATATATATATATATAATCACCTGTCACACTCTTATGAATGTATCCACCCACACCTCTCACTCCCCAGTCCATGTTCACTTTATATTCACCTTCTTGTACCTTGGAAGTATGCTCTGAAACTTCAACCCTCTATATAATGTAAGGTAGCTATGTATCTCCTCTATAGTAGTACACTTGTGCCTGTCCCTCTTTTATACTTCATCCTCATAACCCCATAACGCCAAATCTCTACTGGTGACCTTCATTCGTGCAGGTGTCATGAAAAAAGCACCCAGTACACTCTGAGGTGGTTGGTGTTAGGAAGGTCGTCCATCCCTAGAAACCACGACAAAGCAGGCATTGGAGCTCAACATAGTCCTCTGCCCCATTAGATCTTGTTGAAGCATCCACCCCATGCCAGTATGGGACACAGACGTTTAATGATGACCTCGCATACATACCAAGCAGCATTGGCTTTGGTTTTCCCTTGGACAACATCAGTGGTGTGGAGAGTGGGAGACTGGTATGCTGGTCCCCAAGTACACTTCACTTAACGTAGTTCTCGAGGAGATTCAGTATGACACAGAGTGCGACATGGCTGGCCCTTTGAAATATAGGTACAACTGCAACAGGAAGAAAGAGTGAGAGAAAGTTGTGGTGAAAAAATACAGCAGGGTTCATTGCTACCCCCTGCCAGAGCCTTGTGGAGCTTTGTTTTCACTCAATAAACACTCACAACTCCCAGTCTGGGAATTGAAACTGTGATCCTATGACTTTGAATCCACTGCCCTAACCACTGGGCCATTGCACCTCCACACACATCATCATCGTCTGCTTTCCATGCTGGCATGGGTTGGACAGTTCGACTGGGGTCTGGGAGGCCAGGAGGCTGCATCAGGCCCCAATATGATCTGGCAGTGTTTCTACAGCTGGATGCCCTTCCTAACACCAACCACTCCAAGAGAATAGTGGGTTCTTTTTACATGCCATCGGCACAGGGGCCAGAGGAGCTGGCATGAACCACAATCGGATGGTGCTTTTTATGTACCACTGGCATGGAAACCAGTCAAAGCGGCATTGGCATTGGCAACATTTGGATGGTGCTTTTTACATGCTACCAACACGGGGCTCACAACTACAATTTCCATTTGATTTGATTTTGATATTGCTGTTGATGTACTTGACTCAATAGGTCTCCTCAAGCACCGCATGTCGCCCTACAATCCAAGATACTTTTGAGTGGGCTGGTTATGCAACACTAGTGTAGGTTACAGCTGTAGACTCACTTTATTTGCCGGGTCTTCTCAGCTCTATTGATAAAGCATATTACTCTACCTCCGGTGTTCAAGCACTAGTTTTTCCACCTTGTTTCACATTTATGTACTTACTCTGGTACACACACACACACACACACACTATCATCATCTTTTATCATCCACCCTCCATGCTGGCATGAGCTGGCTGATTTGACAGGAACGGGCCAGGCAGAAGACTGCACCAGACTTCTGGGTCTGTTTTGGCATGGTTTTTACAGCTGGATGCCCTTCCTAACACCAACCACCCCGTGTGTGTGTGTGTGTGTGTGTGAATGTCTTTGTCTTGGCATTGCATGATAGTTGTACAGTCAGTGCCATTTATTTCCAATCTTCCATGAAACCTCATTTGGCTATGGATAAATATTAATTTGCTTGGAAGCAGGTAAGGGTTGCAGACAGGTAGGATATCCAGTCATAGAAAATCTGCCTGAACAAATTCTGCTGTGCCTTGCAGGTATGAAAAAGTGAACATTTAAGTCAGGAGGAGGATTGAATGTGGTGTAAATGCCATGTGCATGTTTGTGTATGGTATTCATTACATGATTGTGGATCCTTGTAGATTAACGATGCATGCAGGGTGCATACAGACAATGTATCAGCATACAAGTATACATGTGTTTACTCCATACATGTGTACATTTGGACATGTACAACATAATCACATATCATCATTTAATGTCTCTTTCATGGGTTGAATGGTTTGATAGGATCCAACAAGCCAGAGGACTGTATTGAGTGCCAATGTCTGGATTGGTGTAGCTTCTATGGCTGGATGCCTTTCCTAATACCAGCCATATTTCAGATTGTTCTGGGTACTTTTTTGTAACACCAGCACTGGTGGAGTTGCCATGTAATTTGCAAGACAAAAGAAGAAAACCCTCTGAACTAATTGGGGGTGGAGTGGCTTTTGACTAGAGGAGGTGGCTTTTTGCCAGGAGTTGAGAGTGAAAGTAGGATAGAGAGACAGAAAAAGGTGTTTTGCTATCGAGGAGATACAGGGCCATCCCCCATTATATGAGGGTGAGAGTAGCTAGAAAGGCAACAATGAGGGTGGCGAAGGGATGTCAGAGCAGACTCTTCGGGTACAAGAAAGTATGTATGAGAGAGTATGAATGAAGAAGGAATAAGTTCTTGAGAGTATGAGTTTAAGAGGAGAGTGACAACTGATTAGGGACAAGCAATTGAGGTAAACATAGTGGGAATGGAACAATTATAGCAATATTTGTAAAGTGTGAGACATAGTTGATTTGACTGAGTCCCTAGTATGTAACTGGTATCTATTTTATCAACTCCAGTAGGATGAAAGCTAAAAGTACTCTCCTGTTTATAACTTGAACCCAAGAGACATAATTTAATGTTGTGCTGCATTTAGTCTGTTTGATTATCTTAGTTACATTTCCACCCTTTAAATATAATGTAATTGAATGTCTATTTTCAGTCATTACCGTTTATTGTTGGCAGGGAACTAACTAACCTGTTATCCTTGGCGGAGGCCACTTTTAAGTTGACCCAAATTGTGTGAATCCAGGCAACATCTGATATTTAAAATGTCTCTTAAGAAAAATTTCTACTTTAGTAAATATGCCCCCTTCTCTCTCTCTTTCTCTCTCCCTGCCTCCCTCTCTGCTCTC
>NC_068983.1:44166332-44178832 GCF_001194135.2 Octopus bimaculoides | reverse complement strand
GGAAAACAGGCTTTTTTATCATACAGCTGCACCTACATTGTGTGCTATCTATAAACAGACATAGTCATACAAGTGGTGCTGTTTGTTTGCAATATCTGGTGAAAACATGTCTAGACTAGAGAAAGCTATCACCTTGCCTGGAAACAGGTAAGTGTTGGCAATACGGAAAGCGTTTGGCTGTTGAAATCTGTCTCAAAATATACCTCTTGACTCCTGGAAGTGTGTTAAAATGAAGCATTAAGACAATGAAAATGCTAATGATGATTGTTCAAAAATGATTGCATATTAGTATGTCTCTGGTTCTATTTTTTGTAATAATCCTCTTCGGAAAGATAACAAAAAGTCTAAAAACAAGCTGTCTTTCCAGAATCTTCTCTCATCAAAAAAAAAAAAAATACCATATTAATTATGAAGACCAACTTATAAAGTATATATTTCACTGATCAGATTTTATTGATTTTGTTTGCTGGAAACTCCTAATTTGAAAAGATTTAATGTCAAAACTGACAACTAATTTATAATATCAGGTGAAATTCATTGTTTTTTAAAAAATTTTTTTAAAATTGTTTTTCTTGTCTTTTGTGATTTAGATGGCTAAATCTTCAGAAATGAATTCCGTATCAAAACAAAAGGACATGAAACAGGAGAGGAAGATTGAGGTAAGATATCGGTTAATGAATTATCTGCTCACAATGTTTATGAATTTATTAATAGGTGCAGACAGTAGGCACAGGCATAGCTGTGTGGATAAGAAGCCTGCTTTGAAACTGCGTGGTTTTGGGTTCGATCCCAGTGCACAAAGCTTTGGGAAAATGTTTTCTATTTTAGCTCCAGGCCAACCAATTCTTTGTGACTGAATTCGGTAGACAGAAACTGTAGAAGCCTGTTGTGTGTGTGTGTGTATACACACACATACACATGAAACTATATATGTCTTTGTGAGGGTTGGCAACAAGGGCATCTGACCATAGAAGATCTGCCTCAATAAATTTCATTTATGCAAAAGTATGGGAAAGTCGATGTTAAATAATAATGATGATATATCATAACTAGCGTCAATGAGATAAGTTTACCTCTGCTGGCTGGGTTGGAACTGATGGGATGTCATCACTATTATTAGCATTCAATGCTAATTTGTCATGTAACATCACACTTTGACCAATCACAGTCGGTACATTAAGCATATTGGTATATTTTGACCATTACAAGCTGAGATCACATGCAGCAAAACACTTCACTGGACTCATTTTCTTTTTCATTTAGCCAGCCCACTTACGCGTAACATTCCTTCATTGGACACTAAACTCTGCTTGCGAAGACCTGTTGGGGCAAGTGAAAGCGAAATCGTGATGGCACCTGTACCAGTGGAGCACTAAGAGCACCGTCCGAGCGTGATTGTTGCCAGAGCAGCTGTCTAGCTTCTGTGCCAGTGGCACGTAAATACTGCCATTTGAGCGGAATCATTACCAACATCGCCTTCCTGGCACGTGAAAAGACATTCGAGCGAGATCATTGCCAGTGCCGCTGCACTGGCTCCTGTGCAGGTGGCACGTAAAATACGCCATTTCAAGCGTGGCCATTGCCAGTACCGCCTGACTGGCCTTCGTGCCGGTGGCACGTAAAAGCACTCACTACACTCTCGGAGTGGTTGGCGTTAGGAAGGGTATCCAGCTGTAGAAACTCTGCCAAATCAGATTGAAGCCTGGTGCAGCCACCTGGTCCACCAGTCCTCAGTCAAATCGTCCAACCCATGCTAGCATGGAAAGCGGACATTAAACGATGAGGATGATGATGATGATGATTTGAAAACAGGGACTTTTCTCAAAATATTGTAGGCTTATTTATTAAACAGCCCATGTAAGTTAACTCAATCTTTTGTGTTTCATTTGTTGGCATCACCTTAGATGTTTAGATTAATCAGTCAGCTACATTGCTCAAAAATTTTACAAACATTTGTACACAATATACCTTTTTACCTATTCCAGGATATGATGTATATGAAGCAAGGCTGGCTGATAAAACAAGGCAGCACTGAGAAAGTAAGTTACAGCAGCAATTTCTTTGCATTTTTACCCAGGTATCAAATCCCCACATACTTTCTCTACCCAAAAACCCTGCCCTATATTCTACACCTAGAAATTCCTGTATTTTACACCCTGCTTTATATTCTACACCTGACACATTACTCTATATTCTACCCCAGAAACCTCTCTGTTCTACAACCTGCTTTATATTCTACACCCAGTCACCTTGCTCTGTGTTCTCTTTACAAAATACAATAACCAATCCTTTTTTCCTAATAATCCTCATATCTCTTCCCTTTTCTTTCTTCAATCGATTCTTCTCTGCTGGAGTTCTTCCCATTAGAAACATGAATTGGACATAGGAAAGTTTTGTGTAAGAAAAATTTCAATTAATATATGATTCTCATTTCTTTATGTATGCGTTTTTCCCCTCCATTTCAGTACCATTTTAAATCTTTTTTTTTTTTTCTGAAGAATGTTTTCTTTCCTATAGCAGCTGGTAATATTTGGAACTCAAGCTCTCCAAGATTCCTTTCTCATTGCTAATTGACCAAAATTGTTGATATTTATCTAATCACACTGTTTTCATAAAATGGCATTTTTGATTTAGTTTCTTTTTTATTAATGTATTATATCTTTATTTTTTTTATATTTCTAATTATCTATCTGGAGTTTCTTTTCACAGTATTTCAGTTCAAGTCTTGGCTCTCATTAGGTTTTCTGTTTGTATTCTTCAGTTTTTTTTCATCTCTCTTCAAAAAGAAAGAGAGAGTAAGAAACCACCCAAGTTTCCATGACTAAATGTTTTCCCCAATGTTAGTTGGAATCCCTATAAAAGACGTATACTTTTGATGTTTTGATATATTAATTCTAATGTTTTCTTTACAGAGGCACACTACAGTCTCACAGATATTGGAGAGGGCGGGAAAGAGGAGTGGTAGTGGAAGATTTGCCTTTGTTACCTAGTTAGTACTAATTTAATTAATCCCTGGGGGCATGAATGATCATGTCAATCCCCTCTCCAGACTCCATCTGGGATGAAATTCAACCTATTTTGTATAGAGGTATAAAGGAATACAACAAAACAGAGAGAGAGGGAGAGGGAGGGAGAGAGAGAGAGAGAGAGAGAGAGAGAGAAAAAGATGCTCAGTGGGTGAGGGAGAGAGAGAGAGTCAGTAAGTCCAAAGAAAGAGACAGACAGACAGACAGTTCAGTGGATAGTAAGTACGAGAGAGAGATGTAGAGAGAATGAGACGGTAAAGGAGGATGAGGAGGAAAAAGAAACAGTAAGAGTGACGGAGAAGCAATTGAAATAGTAAAAATAATCTTTGCTTCACCATTACTTTTTTTTAATTCATTTTGTTTTTTATTGTTCTTGTTTCTTTAAAATAAAATTAACTCAGGTTTTCCTTTGTCTTAGAGAAGTTGCTGGTTTCCTTTTTATAACAAAATGATTTTCCTTTCAGTTCTCAATCTTGGTCAATCCAGCAGACCACCCATCCATACAGGATTAGATATTATATCGCACCTTGATATATCTGTCTAGTCTTATATCTCCTGTCGGTAACAATTTGTTTGCTTTCTATCTTTTTTCTGTATCCCCTCTGCCATTTTCTTTTACCAATCTAAATAGTTTGTTTTTGTTTTGTTTTTCTGTTTCTTTTTCTCACAGATTGTACCTTTTCGTTTATTTACCTGTGCCTGTATAACACACACACACACACACACACACACACACACACAACTATTCTGCAGGTGTTTTAATAAGATGCATGAAGGTCACAATTCTCTAATCCATGGTTAGAGGTATTTGGCTTCCAGTTGTTAGGTCATTAGGTTGACACCCAGCGATGCAGTGTATTGTTGAGCAAGACACTTTATTTCCCATTGCTTCAATCCACTCAGCTGGCAAAAATGAGTTGTACCTGTAATTCAAAGGGGCCATCCTTGTCGCATTCTGTGTCACACTAATTTTCCCAGAGATCTACATTAAGGATATGCATGTCTATGGAGTACTCAGCCACTTGCACATTAATTCCTCTAGTAAGCTGTTCTGTTGATCAGATCTACTGGAAGCCTCATTGTAATCAACAGAGTGCCAGTGAGTCCAGCTCAAATATTCTGTTGTTCCAGCCAACTAGATCAGACCTGTCACACTTAACCTACAATGTTTTAAAACTATGCAATCACATCATCAAACTCTCAAAGCTATGAGATAATGCATGATTAATTCAAAACAATGTGAAAAATAAGCATTGCATTTGACAGTAATCTGAATGCTAAAGGATTAAGTCAACAGGATTAATTATTCCCATGTTGACGGTGACTCCACAAAAGAAATTTACTGCACTGGTGTATGTGTGTGTGTGTGTAGATATCCTCATTGTTTTAATGTCTACTTTTCCATACCTGCATGAGTCGGTCAAAGTTTGTTGAGGCAGATTTTCTACAACCAGATGTTCTTCTTTCACCAACCCTCATTTGTTTTATAAGCTAAGTAATATTTTCCTTTAGTCCTTCAAATATGAACAGATCAATGGCCAGACATCTTTTCACAGAAGATTGCAAACAAATGATTGCATTTGTATGATGGTGATGTTTGTTTACAGTCAGTGTGTGAGGTCATGACATGGTCACACACACACACACACACACACATTTAAGCCAATGTATGTTGGACTGTGAAGTGTACTCTTCATCCAAGGTTATGGTTCTGTAGATAATCTAACACAGTGGTTCTCAACCATTTTTTACTTGTCTATTTCATTTGAATGGAACTTCATAGCCATTTTATGTTTTAAAAATGCAATTTTTCATTATTATTATTAATTATTATTCGTAATTGTATTGAAAAAAAATTGTCAAAATATTTTGTGTATTGTAATAATATATTAACCAATTTATTGCACGTAAATTTTAATAACAAAATCTTATAGCCATATGTTTGAGAACCACCGGTCTGATTAACCAAATACCTAGCTGCTACCTGTTCTGCTGGAACATGACTAGCCCAGGACTACACATTGCAATAACAATACATCTATACACACACACACACACAAACACACACACATATGCATGTATGTTCACATATACATACATACATACATACATGTTTTAGAAGCTCCATAAGATGAATCCCCAAATGGCTGATGTATGGTATTTATTATTTTATAAATTTTGTTTAGAGGGGAGGTGGAAATTGCTCTTAAATGTTGTCACTGCTGTTTGCTTTTATCTTATTTATTTAAACGTATGATTTCCTTCCAAGTCTGTATGTGTCATGTAGATATTCTCATCCAAAATGGAGACAAATACCAATACATTTGAACAATTGTGAAGATTTCTTCACATGAAACCATTGGTTGCCTTTTAACCCACAAATAGTGTGTATGTATGTACATATATATATATGTACATATATATATATATATATATATATATATAGGCATACATACATACAGCCATTTAGTATTAACTACGAGAAGAAAGAGTACTCAATGTCATAGTAGAGCTTAATGATATTTTATTTTGGTTGATTCAGCCTTTCTGAATTTCACTTGTAGGCACACAGGATCTTCAGGCAAGTAGACACAGCTTCCCTGAAGATTTTGTGTGGCTACAGTGAAACTCAAGGGCAGCAAGGGGCTGACATGACCAGAAATAATATATACATATATATTTACACACACACACACACACACACACACACATATATATATATATGTTGTCCTCTGCACCAACTTTTCTAACATGAACATTTCTTAATACAATCGAACACCAAGCAGATACTGGCAGGTACACACACAGCAACTCTGTAACGCTTTTGTTCTTTTACTTTATGTAATGTCATGACATACAATGCAAGTAAATATTTAATATATATTCATTTCTTTTAAGCACTCTCACTCTCTCTCTCTCACATGTCAGTAACATATCTTACAATATAGATTTGGTTTATACAGATTCTTTCTCACTCTTTCACTGGGTCAGGTAGTTGGAGTACAACAAATATTATGGTCTCTCTATCTCTTTCACTCTCTTTCTCTCACTCTCTCTTTCTCTCTCTCTTTCTCTCTCTCTCTCTCTCTCTCATTTTATATCTACTTTTGAATTTACTTTATTTTAATATTCTTTTACTTATAATTTTTACCTATTTATTCATTTTTATTACTAGTAATATTCGTTCTGGCCTTTTATAATCAGTTCAAAACCTGCCAAGGTCAGCCTTGCCTTTTGTACTTTCAAACTCAATACAAAATCAGTCAAGTACTGTTTTTGTATTGACTAAGTCCTCCCCTCTCAAAAAAACTGCTGGCCTAAATCAGAAACCATTATTATCATTATCATTATTTTCAATTCCATGTTAAATGTTTAAAATTAAAACTTCCTTCAGTTGTACTGGTTTCTGTTGAAAAGTTTAAATTTTAAATACCCACAAATACATATTATCATCATCATCATCGTTTACCGTCCATTTTCCATGTTGGCATGGATTGGATGGTTTAACTGAGGTCTGGAGAGCCAGCGGCTGCACCAGGCTCCAATCTGATCTGGCAATGTTTCAACAGTTGGTTGCTCTTCCTAATGCCAACCACTCCGAGAGTGTAGTGGGTGCTTTTTATGTGTCACCGGCACAGGAGCCAGTTAGGTGAGCCTGGTATTGATTATGTTCAGATAGTGCTTTTTACATGCCACCGGCAAGGGAGCCAATCAGGCGGACCTGGCATCCACTACGTTCGGATGGTGCTTTTTACTTGCCACTGGCACAAGAGCCAGTTGGGGGACACTGGCATCAACCATGTTTGGATGATGCATTTTACATGACACCGGAACAGGAGACAATCAGGGAGCACTGGCCACAGCTACGATTTTGGTTTTACTTGACTCAACAGGTCTTAAGCATATATCACCCATGCATCAAGGGTACTCTTAAATGGGCCAGACATGCAACACTGGCATCAGCTATGGCTGCGATCTCACTTTAGTTGCTGGGCCTTCTCAATCACAGCAAATTTCCAAAGGTTTCAGTCTCCTGTCATTGCCTCTGTGAGGCCAAATAGTCGAAGGTCATGCTTCACCACCTCGAGTCTACCTGTTCCACAAGTTCCTTCATATATATATATATATATATATACACACACACACACACACACACACACACACACACACACACACACACACACAAACACACACACACGGGTGAGTGGACTAATGAAAGAAACAGGAACACAACACATTTAGTAGGAGTTACATTATTACTATTATTATTTAAAACAGTTTGATCCAGCCCCACACAACTTAGTTTTGTATACTTAGTTAACCAAATCAGTGAACTGACCTGGCAAGCTAGGTTCCTGTAACAAGGCTACGAAACTTTGTCACATGGGGCCACACAAAACTATTTCAAATAATAACAACAATAATAATAATAATTATATATATATATGTTTAGTTTCTTTTAAATTTCAATTATTTTCATTTGAAAGAATGTTGTAGTTACTATTTTTCTTTTTTATTTAAACATTTTTATTTCTCAACTTCTACAATTTTTATCTTTTTTTTCTTTTTTTCCATTTTTTAAAAAATTTTTTCCATTTTTTTTTTCTCTCTTGGAAACTTTCTTCATGGCTAACTCCTATAAATTATTTTTCTTGTCTATCTTCTGCCTATTCAATTGGTTCTCTATAAAAATGGCCTTTCCTTCTACCATTTTTGTCTTGACAAGAGGAAAATAAGTTTTCCTTCAGACAGCAGCCTGTCTTCTTTTATCAACTTACAGTATCCAACCCATGCCAGCATGGAAAACGGACGTTAAACGATTTCTCTCATTCTTTTACCATCTTGTTTATTTTATTGCATTCATTTAACATTAATGGATGACTAAAATCTTATTATTGTTTAACTAAATTATTTTCTTGAGTGCGGGACCCATCTAAAATGGAAGGTTGCTTTAGTGTAACTGGTAGCCTGTCTGTGTGGGTTACTTTTGACCCTTTTTATCTGTCCAAGGGGTTTTTAACTCAATATATATTTACAGGGTGCGGTGAATAAACTGTCGTCTAAATTACGCAAAAATTAAAATAACGCTGACATCTCATTTTAACAGATATATTTACCAAAATTATATAAAAAATATCTCAAAATACTAAAGAGTAAATTTATTCAATAAAATCACCATTGGCTTCAATCATGGCCTGCAGACGACTTCGGAATCTCCTGCAACTCTTCTGGATGGTCTCCTTGTTTAGGTTGGTGAATGCTGCCATGATCCTTGCCTTCAGTTCATCTTTGGTGTTGCAAGGAGTTTTGTTGGTCTCTCACCCAACTGTGACCCACACATAATAATCAAGAGGGTTGCAGTCTGGGGAGTTGGGTGGCCAGATGTTAGGGGTGATGTGGTCGCAGAAATTGTCTGACAGTTATGATTGGGTTCTCCTGCTTGTGTGGTATGATGCAGAGTCCCATTGTCAGATATAGGGTTTCCAGCTACCACCTTCTTGACCCAGGACAGCACTACCTCCTCTACTTTGACGTAGGCCTCCGTGTTGAGTCTAAGGCCATGTGAGAAGATGAATGGAGTCATAACGTCGCCATGATGTTAACTAGATGTTTGATTTTTATAACTCTCAGCACATTTTTATCACTTCCTGCTCAAATACCAAGCAGTACAGTATGTCGTTTCCAAATTTCTGGCAATGAATTGCATTGTGGTACTATTTTTCTCAGACAGTTCCCAACTGACCCTACTATACTTTGTAGTCAACAAAATCAAACACAATGCACATGTGCAAAATTAAAAATATAAAATGGCAACAATTTACTCATCGCACCCTGTATATTATAGCCCATCACTTGTAGCTGAATTCACTTCAAGTCATATTGTTAATATAGATCAATTATTTATTAATAGTAGTGGTGAGCTGACAAAATTTTCCCACTGGGCAAAATGCTTGACATTTCATCTGCCTTTGCCTTCCAAGTTCAAATTGTGCCAGATTCAACTTTGCCTTTCATCCTTGTGGGAGTTGATAAAATGGGCACTGTTGAGCATTGAGGTCAATGTAATCAACTAGTCCTTTCCTCCAAAATTACTGGCCACGTTCCAAAATTTGAAATCGTTATTATTAATAGCGGCAAGCTAGCAGAATCATTAAGCATGCCAGACAAAATGTTTAGTGGCATTTCTTTTGACTTTAGATTCCGGGTTCAAAGCCTGCCATGGTTGTTGTTGCCTTTTATGCTGTTGGGGTTGGTAAAGGTAACTTCTAGTCAAGCACTGGAGTCACTGAAATCAACTAACACACTCCTGAAATGCAGGCCTTGTGTCAATGGTAGAAAGAATTATCGTTATTAAGGCAACAAGCTGGCAGGTTCGTTACCACACTGGACAAAATGCTAAGCAACTTTTCTTCCAGCTCTTTACATTCTGGGTTCAAATTCTGCTGGGGTTGACTTTGCCCTTTTTTTTTTTGTTTTGGGGTCAATGTTATCACCTTGCCAACTCCCACCAAATTTCAGACCTTGTATTTATAATAGAAAAAAAAAAAATTATAGCTTAAAATGGCAGTGAGCTGGGAGAATTGTTAGCATATCAAGCAAAATGCTTAAGTGTTTCTTCCAGTTCTTTACCTTCTGACTTCAAATTCCTTTTGAGTGTGACTTTGCCTTTCATCCTTTCAGGATTAATAAAATCAATACCATTTGAAGATTGGGTCAATGTATTTTGACTTATCCACCCTTTCAAATTGCTGATTTTGTGCCATTATTATTATTATTATTTAATCCTACAATAGTTATGACATTTATTTGGCATCAAGCCAGTATCTATTATTACTGTATCTTCTTGAACAGTCTATAAACTTTTCTAAATCTATTAAATATTTAAATTAATTTTTCCTTTTTTAATAATTTTTTTTCTTCCATTTTGTTTTTTAATTTGTATTTATTAAAATTAAAATTTTTTTTTAAATGTCATATACACTAAAGTATAAATATATGAATACTGTTTTATTATAAAACTTAGATTATGTACTGATTTATAAAAAAAAAACTATATTTCCATCTTTCAAGATTGTCTGATGTTTACTTTATAAATTTTCCTCCAATTTAAAAATGGTAAGAAAAATACAACTAAGCTTGCCGTTTGTGTGATCTTAAATATTTTTTGGTTTGTTGATTTTCTTCGGAAAAAAAAAAAAGAATTCTTCTAAATTCAGTAAATAACAGCCTTGCACTATTACATCTGTCTTAATGATTTCTCTTCTGCCTCCTCCTCTTCCTCCTTATTCTCTTCCTCTTATTGGTTCTACTATGGCTGTCATATTTTACTTCTTTTTTTTTAGGCTTCCATATAATGTCTTATGATGTAGTAAGCTTCCTAGGCTTTTTAGTATTAATAATAATGACAATAATAATAATAATAATAATAATTGTTTTGCTTGCCTCATTTGAAGCATGGCTTACCAAGTAATTCATATTTTCCATTACATACTGGAAATAGTGTTGTTGTTGTAACTGTTATTGCTGCCGCCTTTGTATGGGAGGAGGTGTTTTCATTACCTCAATCCAAGAAACTTGTGAACTCTTTTTAGCAAAGAAAAAGTAGATAAATAAAAGCAAAAACAAAAATAGAAAGCTTTAAAATTCCTTTAAACTGCCATATTTAGAAAAGTTCTTAGCAAAACTTGTAATGACGTCAAGCTTTAAGAATTCACAGATAGTAAATCTAAAAAGGAAATCTTCATAGAATTCTGCTGTTCGTGTTTAGTTGTAGAAGTATTTCTAGTTGCAGTATTCTTTGACTGTCATTGCTTACCAATGCCAAATTCTTTCTCTGTTTCATCTGCTTTTTGTTTTATTTTTTATATTATATCTTTATTTTATTGGTTTATTTTTTCCCCCATTTTGTTGCATATGTGCATTTGAAGCAAAAAGCCTTAACACACACACACACACACTACACACCCACTAAAACTGCAAGCTGGCTGAATCCTTAGCACACAACAGACAACATGCTTAGCAGCATTTCTTCTGGCCATCTGTACTGAGTCGTGAAGGCACATGGCTTAATGGTTCAGGTATTCGACTCGCAATCATAGGATCACGAGCTTGATTCCTGGTGGCATGTTTTGTCCTTGAGCAAGACACTTTATTTCACTTTACTCCAGTCCACTCAGCTGGCAAAAAATGAGTAGTACCTGTATTTCAAGGGCCAGCCTTGTCATACTCTGTGTCACACTGAATCTCCCTGAGGAGTATCTAAAGGGGCATGAATGTCTGAAGCGCTCAGCCACTTGTATGTTAATCTCATAAGCAAGCTGTTCTGTTAATCAGATCAACTGGAACCTTCATCGCCGTAAGTGGCAGTGCCAGTTTCTTTTTTATATTCTGAGTTCAAATGCCACTCAGATCAACTTTTCCTTTCATCCTTTTGGAGTGGATAAAATAAGTACCAGTTGAGTGCTAGGGACCAATATACTCAACTATAACTCTATCCCTAAAATTGCTGGCCTTGTGCCAAAATTTGAACCCATTACACACACACACGTTCAGTTCCTTATTCTCTTTACAATTTCAGTGTCTCTGAACTTGGGCTGAGGGTATAACTTCATCCCATGCTCAAAAATCCATTTGTTACCCTTCTCCTACCCAGCTCTCAAATACATCCCAACCCCACTCCTCTTACATCACCTCACTCACATACTGTTGTCCTGACGAGGGGGGGGGTGCTCATTTTGCACTTTTCCTTTACTAGTTATCTCTAACAAAAAAAAAAAAAGGCAGGTGTGTGGAGGGAGTGCAGACAGGAAACGTTAACGAGATTGCTGAGGGGTATCTAGGAAGTGTTCATACCTGACAAAACACACACCATGGAAACAGTACACAAGACATATTAAAATATATAGTAACTGGTACATAGTATAATAAAGCTGCTTATATATAAATATATCAAGATAATATATATATACAAATATATTAAAGTAGAACAGTAATCCCTCACCATATTGTGGTTTATTATTTAAGTTTACATCGATTCCTCTGTAGTGTTTTGCATTTATAATAAAATATACAAATTATAAAAATGATTTTAAAAAATATACAGTACAGTACTGTTTCTACTTCACAGATTTTCATGGAATGTAACACCTGCAATAGTCAAGGGATTACTGTGTGTATATATATATATTAAAATAATCTATATATTTATATATAAATATATTAAAATATATATATATATTTATATATAAATATATTAAAATAATATATATTTATATATAAATCCATAAAAGAAGTACCAGTTGTGTACTGGGGTTAATGTAATTGACTTAGCACCTCCAAAATTATGCCCATTGTAGAGAGGATTATTATTATTATTATTATTATTATTATTATTATTATTATTATAAAGGTAGCAAGCTGGTAGAACCATTAGAGCATCAGATAAAATGCTTAGCGGCGCATTTTCTGCCCTTT
>NC_068983.1:44159608-44165919 GCF_001194135.2 Octopus bimaculoides | reverse complement strand
CGATGAAATAAAGTACCAGTCAATTACTGGGACTGATGTAATCAACTTGCTGCCTCCCGCTCAATTACTGACCTAGCGTCAAATTTAGAATTATTATTATTATTAATTATTAGCACCTTAGTATTGTCAAAGATGAGATTTTCTGGCGACACCTTACTGTCTAAAAAATGTTCACTACCTGCAGGCATTTCTTCTACTGTAATTATCCCGAGAGGGTCAAAACTATTTCTTTCTTCAATTGAATAAATAGAGAAAAGCTATTACAAATAAGAGATGTCAACTCCTCTACTCAAACAACATATATTTGCTTTCTGTACTGAATTCAGAGTTACGCACATGCACACACATACAAACACAATTAGGGTATAAAACTCTGTTGTCTACAGTTTGCTTTAAAGCTGTTCTTTAGTTTTTGGTTGTTATGGTTACAATTTCTGCAAATCTTTTTTCTGTTCATTAAAGCCAATATTTTCTCTTCTTTTGGTAAAATTAATTTCAATCATTTCACCTGAATATTCTGCTGAATATTGTATTTTTAATATTTTCACATCTGATAATTTTTTAATCTAATTTATCTGGATTTGTTCTGGAATATATAGCATAATTTTAATTAAGTTTAATGTGGTAATTGTTGTTTAAATTTTAGATCTTTGTTAATTTAAAAGAACAAATGAAGAAGAATATTCTTGAAACTTCCATTCACTTCACTGTCCACCTGACCTGATCACTCTCACCCAGCCTTTACAAATAAGAATAGCTCTTCTATAACAAGAAACTTTTTCTTCTGGCCCCTTCTCTCATAATTTAACCCTTCATCTCCTAGCATAAGACTGCCCCTTCAAGGTTCAGTCTTGCAAGTTACATGGCAACCTCACTAGTGCTGGTTAATGTGTAAAAAGAAGCACAAAGTCCATACTGTAAAGTGTGTGATGTTAGGAAAGACATTCATCTATAGAAACCATGCCAAAGCAGACACTGAAGCACAACATAGCTTTCAGACCAATTGGATCCTGTTGATCTGTCCATCCATGGCCCTGGTTGGAACCCGGCCATAATAATAATAATAATGATGATAATAATAATAACAATAATAATAATGCCAGTATGGAACATGGATGTTAAATGATGACAAGTAATGTTCTTTCTCTCTGATTTGTCACAGTCATTGTTATCTCAAATGTTTTCATTAGATAGTGTGTGTGTGTGTTTGAATGAATGCATAGATATACGAGTGTAATTGTGTGAGTGAATGTACCACTGAGAACACAAAAGACTCAATACATTTGATAGAATTTATTCAATTGATAAGATATTCTAGTTTGTAATGGCTTCAAGCTTTAGTTAATTATGGTCTGAATAATACACATACTTAAATTTAAGTTTTTCTTCCTTGAAAAATCTGTTTCGTTTTTCACCAATGCCTGTTACTCAAGAAATCTGTAAATCAACTGGAATGTGGAACTTTGCTTGGGACAACTGTTCTACTGAAAATGGAAAGACAATCTTTCCATGTTATCAACAATAGATCCAAAATATCTAAAATCCTCTCGATTTTCTTCTCCTCCCCTCCCTGTTACTCTCCCCATCTTCATGCCACAATCGCACAGTCCTCTTCACTTTGCAAACACAGTTTTTTGGTCATTTTCACTCTATTGAATACATCCTCTCCTCTTCCCTGCTATTTATTAGTTCATTGTTTTTATTATCTCATTATGGAATCTCTTTTCCTTTCTTCCAAACTTCTGCTTCTTCACCTCAAAGAAATTCAGATAAAATATATTCAGAATTAATAACAGGATGAAAAATACTAAAATTAAAAACGAGGCAGGCATGACCAAATGTTAAGGTGTTAATTTCACAACTAAATGGTTTTAAGCTTGTTCCTACTGCCAAGCATCTTAGGCAAATGTTTTTCTACATCAGTTTTGTAACTTCAGGCTGACCAATGCCATGTGAGTAGAATTAATAGAAAACTGTAAATGTGCATGTGTGTGTGTTTGTGTGTGTGTGATTCCATTCTCTTCATATTGTTGCATCATCAAAATTTAACATCCCTGTTTCATGCTGACATAGGTTGGATGGTTTGACAAGCTCCGACAGGGCCAAGGGTTACATTGTTCTCCACCATCAGCTTTGGCATGGTTTCTATGGCTGGATGCCCATCTTAATGTCAGCCACTTTATAGCATCTACTAGGTACATTTTTTGTGCCACCAGCACCAATTAAGACATCCTCAGCTTGCAAGACTATGAACCCCAAGAGATGGGGACGGGCTCGATAGTAAGAGATTATAGGTTAAAGTATGCAAAAAATGAAGAGTAACAGATTATTGTAGAGGAGCTGTATAGCTGCTCACATTTCAAAGAGAGGGAGAGATTGAACAGTAGATACTTCTGTGATAGAGTTGAGATGTCCACTTTTTAATCTCTTTGAAGCTCCAATTGCCCATTCTCTCTCTGCTTTCAAAATGTGATACAGATTCATGTATGGCTGCTGAATGGTTTGTCATTCAAAGGATCTAAGGAAATAGCACCTTACATGGAAACAAGAAAGAGTTGGTCCTAGAAAAGTTACCTTGATAAATCTCATGTAACCCTTGTCAAAATAGAAAAAGCTAATCTAAAAATGACCATGATATAGAAAATTATGGCGAAGATTATTGAAAATAATTTACCCATAGAAAATATATATTGGCCAATTCCTCAGAAAATGTTTCTTTAGGAAATGTGAATCCATACCTCGATTATAATAACCCTAAAACCTAAACTGAGAGGAAAATGTGTGGGATAGTCTTTAGCTGGGAGAAATGATGTTAGGACAACAAAGAGAGAGAGAGAGAGAGTGCTGGGATGTAGAGAGATGCACTCTTATTGTAGCACCCAGTTTAGGGTGTATGTGTGATGGGTTTTTCACAAAGATGCTGACATAGGATGGACTCTTTGTGTGTTGATATTTTTAAGATAATGTTTGTTACATTTGGGTTATTCTCATAAGTTTCTTCAATGGAGCTGTTTCATCTTTTTACTTATCTCTAAATTAAAAAATTTTTCAGTTTGGAAATATTTTTATACTCAAGGACCTATTTAAGGATCACATCAAACTGATGCTTTCCAAATGAAACTCCTTGTGATATTTGTTCTGCACTAACTTAGAAACACTCCCTTATCACTGATTAGTTCATTGAAAACCTGTAACTAGTAATGCTATTGTTCACCAATTCCAAAATATAAAATAATGGTAATTATATGGGATGTGAGAGGGTTATAATAATAATGATTTTATGTGTCACAGGGGCATCAACGAGGGAGACATTACAAAAACAGGGTACAGTTGAGGTGGGGTTGCATGAAGGGTAAAAAAATTTGGTGGGAAGAAATGAGACTAAAAGTATCAACAGTATACACAATATATAAATAGATGTTACTGGAGAGCCTCCAACTAGGGCCAGCCAAGGAACCCTGCAAACCCAGGACCACCCTGACTATCAATGGTAAGAACCCCACAATGATAATAATACAAGATGTGAGATGGTTAAAATAAGCAATTATGGCAGATTGTTGGCATGCTGCATGTAAAAAAAAAGTACATAATTTGGTTGGTACAGCACAAGAGAAACATTGTAATTGGTTCCAGCGTAATCAATGACAATTACAGAAAGATTCATTTCAAATCCTGTTGGTTTTATATGAAAAATAAATTAAGGCTTAATTCTTAAAGTAACCTGTCTGAATAAAGTTAGTTTCTCCTAAAGGCAAGTGTGCTGAGGTGGTTTATATTTTTACCAGTTTTAAAGAATTGTTAGATTTGTTTACCATATTAGTTACTTGAGACCTGTGTTGAAAACTTTGTGCAGTTTAGTTTGCAAAGGAAGTTAGATCTAAATGTAATTATGTTTTTAAGATATATTAACCACTTAGTTACTATGTTTTTGTTTAAATACACTGTATTTGTTTCAATTTGTTAAAAATAATAAAGAACTTAATGAAATAACTTTGTCATTTTTAAGCTGGTATCTGGAACATAAACATCATTTAACATCCGTTTTCCATGCTAGCATGGGTTGGACGGTTTGACTGAGGTCTGGAAAGCCAGCCGCTGCACCAGGTTCCAATCATATCTGGCAATGTTTCTACAGCTGGATACTCTTCCTAACACCAACCACTCCGAGAGTGCAGTGGGTGCTTTTTATGTGCCACCGACACAGGAGCCAGTCGGGTGGGCCTGGCATCGATCACGTTCAAATAGTGCTTTTTACATGCCACAGGCATGGGGGCCTGTCAGGTGTACTGGCATCAGCCACATTCGGATGGTGCTTTTTATTGTCATGGCACAGGAGCCAGTCAGGTGGACCAAATAGCACTCCCATGCCAGGAATTGAACCTGGGCTGCATGAGAGCCAGGAATCCTATAGACAAACATGAAATTTTGATGGAAAGTTTTAATTTCAATCACACATTAAACAGGAAGTTTGTATCGTAGAATGAGGGGGTGGTCTCAGATAGGTTGGTGTCAAAAGGGGATAATTACTTTATGGTCTTAGTTGGAATTTTTGAAAAATGAATCGTTACCATTCTTGGCACGAAAATTAACTTCCAAAGATGATACGTTGTCACTGATTTATTTGATTTTATGCAAATGATGTAACAAAAAATGACTCTTTACTAATTAAGTCAGTAATGGTTTGGTAATGAAATTAGACTCGAGTAGATTTTAGTTATTTTGTAATATCACAGGACCATTGGCAATAATGCTTTCGTTAATTAGTTTAACTATACATAATTAATATTTAACCTGCTAATTAGGCTACTTCTGTGTATACACTTGACCTGGTAGATATGGCAGCTAAATATCCCTCAAAGTATATCTGCCACCTTTAGAGAGGAAGTATTCAGTGTAAATTTCTATATACGGAACGGGTGGGATTCCTTTGATCATCACCTGACATAAAGCCACTCCCCTCTCTACTGTAGTCCCACTCATTTGATGAGGATCTTAATTGTGCAGGTTACTTGATGACTGCACTAGTATAGGTGCTACAGAAAAAAAGCACCCAGTACACTCTGTAAGGTGGCTGGCTTTAAGAAAGGCATCCAGTTGTAGAAACCATACCAAAACAGACATCGGAACTCAGCACAGTCCCCTAGCTCATCAGTTCCTGTCAAACTATCTGAGCCATGCCAGTAAGGAAAGCACATTAAACAATGATGGTAAATCTAAGACCCTAACCTCACTGCCACTCTCTATGTGATAGGACCGAAACGTATTCAATCTTTAGTATCATGATAATTACCTCAGTTACTCTTCAGATCAGGTTATTTTGATTGTATGTAGTTTCTTAACCAATGAAATTCCACAGCTGAAATCAAGAGTTTCCAAAGCAAGAATTTTAATCAAACGATCTACCAAACTTATCTGTTGGAATTGTTAAATTCTTTGTATGTTTCTCACTGTTTTGGACCTGTGCCTTCCACTCTACTTACTTAACCAGCATTTGACTTGTTAGCTTGTGACAAACCCAGCTTGTGTTTTGGAATTGTCCGCTGACACACCGAACCTACTTAAACCTCTCACATCTCACTTTGCACCATATACTAAGGCCTCCACTAATCATCTTTGTCATGTATCTGTTATTTTAAACAATTTATTTGTTAAATTGCCACAAAGCACATCCACATGCAATATTGTCTGGCAGTGGATATTACAAATTCTTTCAAATTTCTAAAAATGGTGGAATATCCTTGGCATTGCCAGTTTTTACTTTATGTTGGATTTCAAAGTTAAAAGAAATAGGATCTTTGTAGTAAAATGGTCTTTATCTCACGAGATTTCTTGAGAATTCTTTTGAAAGTTTTGTTATCAATGTCTTCTTTTTTGTTTCCAGACTTAACCAGGTGAGAGACAGACACAAATCTCACCTGAAAAAAAAACTATAATAGCTTGTTGTATGTCAGATAGCTTCTCATATTGACTTTCTGGTTTCCTTGTTAGTTATAGATAAGGTAATGTGAGTTCCTTCAGTAATAGGAAGTTTACCAAATACAAAACAATAGAAGCAGCAGAATTAAGGATAATTTATTTTTTCTATTACACCTGTCTTGTGCTACAGGTGTGATCTTTGATTGGTAATTTTTGGAATAGCTCATGGAGAAGGAAAAGGGCAAGAAATAGGGTTGTTGTTTCCTTCTGTGAAAAATTTTTTTTTATGTTCTTGTCTTTTGGTTTCATATCCTTTTCTGGTAAACTTTTGTGTGTTGCACTCCAAACATTTTAGAATATGAGTTTATATAGGTCTTGGATACAAATGAATTTTG
>NC_068983.1:44148127-44159598 GCF_001194135.2 Octopus bimaculoides | reverse complement strand
TTTGTGTGTTGCACTCCAAACATTTTAGAATATGAGTTTATATAGGTCTTGGATACAAATGAATTTTGAAATAAATGTATTAACTAAAATTAACCAGATAGGCTCTAAAATAATTTGTCATTTAAACAATGCACACACACACACACACACACACACACACACACACACACGCACACACACGCTCTTACATATTTTACATAATTTCTTGGTCTTCAAATGCCTTTCTTTGATATCAAAAATAGTTTGGTTCAATTTTTTTTAACATCCGCCTTTCTGTACTTGCATGGATGGAGTTTATTGAAGAAAATTTCTACAGCTGGATGTCCTTCCTGTTACCAACCTTCATCTGTTTCCAAGCAAAGTAATATTTGCCATGGCCAGACATGTTTATGCAGAAATAGGAACTGAATGACACTGCTTGTATGACAGTGATGCTTGTTTACAGCTATCATGCAATGTCAAGACAAGGAGGCACTCACTCACTCGCATGCACACACACACACACACACACACACACACACACACAATGGTCATCTCTCAACTTTCCTTTCCCAAATCAACTCACAAGACTATGGTCATCCCAGTGCTATAGTTGAAGATACAGGCAATGGGATTGAACTTGAAACCATGTGGTTGGAGAGCAAACTTCTCAGCTACATGGCCATACTGCTGCCTACACAGTCTCACCTGCACCTACAATTACATAACAAATCTTTATTCAAATTATATTTTGGTGGTTCTTGTATAAAACCATTTTTACTTTTCCTCTTTTAGTTTCATTTTAATATTTTCAATCTAGAAAGCAGCGAGCTGGCAGAAACATTAGCACGCCGGGCGAAATACTTAGCAGTATTTCATCTGTCTTTACATTCTGAGTTCAAATTCCGCCGAGGTTGATTTTGCCTTTTCATCCTTTCAGGGTTGATAAATTAAGTACCAGTTGTGTAATGGGGTCGATCTAATCTACTGCCCCCCCCTCCCCAGAACTTTCAGGCAATTGTGCCTAGAGTTGAAAAGAAAATTTCAATCTAAATTACCCTTCTATCTGTTACTTGTTTCGGCCAGTGGACTGTGGCCATGCTGGAGCCTTGTCTTGAATTTTAGTCAAATGAATCAACCCCAGTGCTTATTCTAGTACTCAAGTCTAGTGCTTATTCTACTGGTTTCTTTTGCCGAACCGCTAAGTTACAGAGACATAAACATGCCAATACAGTTGTCAAGCGATGGTGGAGACACACACACACAGGTTTCTTTCAGTTTCTGTCTACCATATCCACTCACAAGGCATTGGTCAGCCTGAGGCTATAGTAGAAGACTCTTGCCCATGGTGCCATGCAGTGGGACTGAACCTGGAACCATGTGGTTGGGAAGCAAGCTTCTTACCACACAGTCATGCCTGCACTTGTATTTATATTTTAATTGCAATCGGTAAAATGGTTTTGTTGTAAAACCATCTTCTAGTCGAGGTATTTCTTCATCTTACCTTCCTTAATTTCCTAATCTGATTACATCTCTTAATTAACGACATTAAGGTGATCAGTGTTACAACGAAGGTTTGTACAATCATCTCTCTTTTGGCTACACAATTGTTTCTTTCGCTCTTCTAGTTGTTGTTCTTGTTGGTTGTTGTCTCAAGATGGTGATGGCTGCATGATTATTATTATTATTATTTGGGAAATTTAATTTTTCATTATTACTATTGTTATTTTCCTGGTGTTTTTTGTTTCCTTTTTTTTTTTGTTTCTTTTTAATGATTTCTCGCATTCAAAATCTTTATTCTCTCTCTTTTTATTTTTCTTTCTTTCTCTCCTTCTTCTTGGACTGTTCTCTGCAGGACTGGAAGAAACACTGGTTTGTTTTAGATGCCAATTCTTTACGCTATTTCAAAGATGCAAAAGCTGAAGAAAAGGGTTTCGTTGATGGTAAAATAGACTTGTCGACTTGCTACAGTGTTGTGGAGGCAAATGCCCCACGTAACTATGGTTTCTGCATCAAGGTAAGCTAAGCATCCTGTTTAATAATCTTTTTTCATCAGAGCATCCTCCTCCTCATCATCATCTCTGTTGGCTGGACTGGCTTTGTTTAGAGGGTTCAATTCCAGTTTTCTACAGGTCTCTTTCCTTTCTCCCCCCCCCCCCCCCCACCTCCCATCTCACCACTCATGCTATTTTTTTAATTCAATCTCCCTACCAAGAATCCTCATATAACTGTCTCCCTCTTCCTCTCTCTCCCTCTTCCTCTCTCTCCCTCTTCTTCTCTCTCCCTCAACCTCTCTCCCTCTTCCTCTCTCTCTCTCCCTCAATCTCTCTCTCTCTCTCTCTCCCTCAATCTCTCTCTCTCTCTCTCTCTCTCCCTCAACTTCTCTCTCCCTTTTTCTCTTTCTCTCCCTCTCTCTCTCTTTCTTTTGTAAGATTGTGGTTTCAATTCCTTGACTTGGGGATGCATTGTGTTGTTGAGCAGAGCACTTAATTTCCCATTGCTCCAGTCCACTCAGATGGGGAAAATGAGGAATCCTGCCATGCCCCGTCCAAGGAGAAATATATATAGACCAGAGCAACCTGGAAACTGGCCATATGTTCCTCATGGAGTGACGTGGACCAACCATTTACTGCTCTCTGCCTCTTTTCATTAATGTTTTATCTCCTCTCCTATCAATGTACTGCCCTACTGTTGCTCTCTCTTTCTCTCTTTCTTTCTCTCTCTCTCTCTCTCTTTCTTTCTCTCTCTTTCTCCCTCTTTCTCTCTCTCTCTTCCTTCTCTCTTCTCTCTCTCTCTCCTGCTTGTGTAGCAAGAGATTGATAGCATTACAGCCATCCATATTCAACACCCCTCTTACTACCTCCCTTCTTCATTGCTGTCACTCCCTCTCCAAATACCCCTTCCCATATCCCTATTTCTTCCATTATCCCCTCTCTCACTCTCTTCCTACTTCTGTGGAAAAGAAAAGATTATGGAGGTAGCACGGGACAGAGTAGACGCTAGTCTGGTTGGAGAGGAGAGAACTTGCTGATGCTAGCAAGCAAACAAACTGAAACAATATAGTCTAAAGAATACTCTTTAGTCTTGCTTGGACAAGACAACCTCTCTTGTGCTGGTGCCATGATAAATTCATTCACTTCGTATACTCTGTAAAGTGGTTGGTGACTGGAGGAGCCTCCAGCTGTAGAAACTAAGCCAAAAATTGAATCAGGTGCAGGAATGACTGTCTGGTAAGAAGCTTGCTTTCCAATCACGATTCAGGGTTCAGTTCTACTACGTGGCACCTTGGGCAAGTGTCTTCTACTAGAGTCTCGGGCTGACTGAAGCCTTGTGAGTGGATTTGGTAGACGGAAACTGAAAGAAGCTTGTTTTGTATATATATATTTATGTATATATGTATGAATGTATTTGTGTGTCTGTGTTTGTCCCCTTAACTTTTCGGCAACAGAGACCGATTGAATAAGTACTAGGCTTACAAAGAATAAGTCCTGGAGTCGATGCTCCAGCATGGCTGCTGTCAAATGACTGAAAGAAGTAAAAGAATACATGCAAGACCTGGTCCTCTGACTTCTCTGGAAGGACAGCAACTTTCAATATGCTCTATTTTGGACTGTGATACTACACATCTAACTCATGCTAACATAGAAAGCAGATGTAAAATGAAGGTGGTGGTGATGATAGCTGCACACCTAGCTTACTCAGTAGTTTTTTTCAGCCATTCCTACTTTTATGGCAGAAGACACTTACCCAAGATGCTTCTGTTGGATTGAGCTGTTAACCACACAATTATGTCATTTAGACACGGTGTCCAAAAATTTATGTCCTAAAACATGTCAGACATTTTGAAGTTCATCTGAGAGTTTGGACTAAGATTTCTCTGCTAAAATGCTCTGGTTTAGCAGCATTGTGAAAGGTCTTGTGTCTTGTATACCAGGTTGTGGCTTAAATCCAGAACAGCACAGATAAAACAGTCCATCAGTGGTTTCCCACCATACCCATTTTCTGGGTATTGTGTATCTACGACTACATTATACAAGGTACAAGATGCAGGTATAGCTGTGTGGTTAAGAAGTTTGCTTCCCAACAACATGGTTTTGGGTTCAGTCCCACTGTGTGGCAACTTGAGCAAGTATCTTCTACCATAGCCCAATGCTGACTGAGCTTGTGAGTGAATTTGGGAAATGGAAACTGAAAGAAGCCTGTCGTGTGTGTATGTGCATATATATATATATATATATATACATACACACACACCTGTGTGTTTGTATCTCCTTGTCCTGACATCACAATTATTAACAAGCATCATCACCAAACCTCATTCTTTTCTAGTCTTCTGTAAAAACATTTTATGGGGAAATATTGCCTTGCTTGGAAAGAGGTGGGGTTGATAGGATCAGCAAATAAAGTAATCAATCCTTCAAGAGTTAATTATCATTTACTAAATATAGGATTCATAGTTGAGCTATTTGAAGTTTCATGTTCAAATAGTGTTGTAATCAGACAGGCTTGCATACCATTGCCTGAAGAATTGCCAGAGCATGCAGAGTACATTGTTCAAACTCATCCATTTACTTCATGATCTAAGCATGAAACTTGAAGCAAGCCACACACACACGTGTGTGTGCGTGAGAGAGAGAGAGAGTGAGTCAGTGAGTGAGATTCCAACCCATGCAAGCATGGAAAAGTGGATGTTAATCTAATAACATATTTGTGTGAATTTTTTATGTAAATATATATTGTGATTTTTTTGTTAATTTCAGAACCAAAATGGAGAATATGTCCTAACAGCAATGACATCTGGGCTTCGGAAGAACTGGATGCAAGCCATAAAGAAATCAATGGATATGATTAATAAGAAAGAGCACACAAAACCCGTTCGCAGGCACCATTCCGATGTCAATCCCAGCAATGTCGGCCGAGCTTTTATCATCCGAGACATGAGCACTAACAGTTGTTCTAATTATTTCAGTCCCATTGACAGCAGCAACATCAAGGCTAGTAGAGATGGGTTTAGTCAACAAAATTCTCTATCTTCCAGTGACTACCATAATATTGACTACTCATTACCATCAACTAACCAAAAATCTGGTAGTAGTAGCAGTATTAGTAACTTAAGCAGCAACAGCAGTGCTTGGTATACTCCAATTGGTCGCTATGTTGAAGGTAGTGACAATGCTCTTCTCAGTGGAGACCTCCACAAGAAGACACTCGAGAGGCAAGAGTCGAAATATACGATGAAATCGCCCAGTGCCAGGCTTAAAGATAAGTCCAGATCCAAACTCCCTAAACTACTCTCTCCACCTCCTGAAACTGACCAGAGTGGTTTCAGTGTGGACTCCACCTACTCCCACGATATAGATTCCGGTGGCTCGGAAGAGTACGAACATTCCGCAGGTCTGGTAAGTTACCATCATTTGAGCTAGTTTCCAGAGCAGTCAGAAAAACAAATTGCTGGTGCCTATAAGACTGATCCGGAACAATTGACCAATCAGTCAAGAACAGGACCAGTGATGACGCGTTTTTTTGCTTCCCTAACCGCCAACCAATATCTAGATTCACATCTGCAAAGCCTGCTTTCAGTTTAATGCTTCCTGTCATAACAGAATATATAAAAATTTAAGATCAAGATATTTATTTCCTATTTATACAAACATATTTTTATTACAATTACTATTCTTTGGTGGCAGTTCCATTAAATTATCTCTATTAATCTTAATTATTCTGTCTTGATAACTTTCTAACATTATTATGGGGGCTCTTGATATAAATCTGTCGTGTAACCCCAACCCTCAATCTCAGTAACTCCTAGCAACATGAATTTACTACCAAGTGTTGCAGTATTTGCTAAAAAAGCAGAATGAATCAATGAGGGAATCTCTACCTGTTCACTGAATCTGCTAGAAATAATAGCCAAATCTCCCTCAAAAGCACACTTCACTGTTATATAAAGCAATCCTTGTCTTGAACAAAAAAAACAAAGAAATAGATAAAGGATGGGCATGCTTGTAATGTCATTGATCATAGGTTTGTCTGACAAAGACTGACCTAAAGTTAACCCCAAGCTTCCTTCATGTATAAAGTTCTAAGAAGGCATATAAAGGCACATGGCTCAGTGGTTTAGGTGTTTAGCTCCTGATTATAAGGCTGCAGGTTGAATTCCTATCCCACCCATGGCATCATGTCCTTGAGCAAGTCACTTTATGTTGCTCAAGCCTATTCAACTGAAATGAATACCAGCAAAATGCTGGTGCATCCCTCTCTCTCTCTTTCTCTCTCTCTCTCTCTCTCTCTCTCTCTCTCTCTCTCTCTCTCTCTCTCTCTCTCTCTCTCCTTTTAGTTGTTAGATTTTGGTGATTTGTCTGCTCAGAGATAAGAGATCCAAGGTGATGTTTATGATTACACAGGCACCTAAAACAATTTGCAAAAGCATGGTACATGTTACCCAGCTATATTCTCTTGTGAGTCACAGCTGGTTTTCATGAAGTCATATCAAATTAATAATTTAGGTTTGTACCATCTATTACAATGATAGTGGATGGTAAATTAATGGTACCCTGATAATGCTATTTTTGTCTTGTCTTTTCCGACACTAGTACCATTTGGTAAATGAAATGAAGGCAGCAAATAGCATCAAATTATAATCATTGCCTTGCTTACTGATGGGTAATTTATAACCTTAAGGTGTATTTACTGCCAAAATAATACTTTAATACCAATATCTTTAAATGAATGACAAAATTCTTTATAAACAACTATGATAGGTCTTTATACAGATAAATATTAGATATAAAGATTGTAGTTTCAATTCCTTGCTCTGGTGTTTTCTTGTGGTTGCTTAGTCTCAGCATTTATAAAGAAAAAATTGGAGTATTTACCTGCCACACTGTATATAGCTAAGAGTTAAATAGATTTACATATATCTCCTTTGTATTTTGTAAGAATGACAGCGGAAAAAGAAAGAAAGAATTTAAGGATGTGTTATCATTTTCAGTAAAATTATCACTAAAATCCCAGTAAACTAGGTTAAGAAGTACAACATTTCATAGAAATATCCCATTCCTTGCTCCATAGACATTCACTCCACTGGAACTTATTTCTTTCTCTCAGTTATTAACTTCCAAACTGAATATTAACCATTCTAATTAATACCTTTTTATTTATCCAAACAGTCATCTTTTAAATCTATCGAAATCTAAATATATCTGCTATTTCAAAGTCTAAAGATGTTATAGCTGCTGTTTTAGGATCTAACAACATAACTATTTCATAGGTTAAAGATATTGTAGTTATTCTGAGCTCTAAAGATTTAGCTATTTCAACATCTAACAAGGTGGCTATGTTCACATTTTAAAGATATAGATCAAGCTCTGTACCGATAAAGTCATTTTCAAGTCTATTATAAACATTTCATCCTGTCTATTAACACTTGAGACTATTTACAATTTAGAGAGAAGCACTTATACAAACCTGGTTTATTTGAGGTGTTATGAAACGAAGTTACTTGGTTTTATAATTTTAATGTCATATAAAGAGCTTCCACTTAATAGTCCTAATAAAAGAGTTGGGTTTAGAGAGACTGTAGAGTTTCATTTGAATTGAATATAATTTGTTTCCAATTAAAAATGTTGATTTAGTTAAGTACATGACCATTATTGTAGGAAAGAGTTTAATCAAACAGAATTGACTCCAGTGTATAACGGGTACTTAGTAGGTATAACTGGTACTTGTGCATCATCATCATTTAATATCTATGCAGGCATGCATTGGACAGTTTGGCAGAATCCAACAGATTCAAAGAGTGTATCTTGCTCAACTGTCTGTTTAGGCAGGGTTTTCGTGGCTGGATGCCCTCTCTAACCCCAACCACTTTACAGTGTGTCTGGATGCTTTTTTTGTTTCACCAACACAAATGAGGTCACCATGCAGCTTGCAAGACTTCAAGAGAAAGGGCTTTACTCTTGGAGATGATGAGTCAAATTATGAGGGCTAGAGGGGCTACATGACTATTACTACTTACTGCAGAGGGGCTACTTGGCTATTCAGATTTTAAAAAAGAGAGTGGTGGATAATTGGGTGGAGCTGGAGAGAGATAAAAGTATTGGTGATGTGTCAGAGTGGACACTCATGGTATGAGGGGAGTAGAAATGAGTGGGAGAAGAGGGGCTAGGAGTGGGTGGAGGTTGAGATTGCAAAGCTTGAGATGGAGAATGGATGAGGTGAGAATATTAAGAATGAAGAACAATTGTTGTGGGGTGGTTGCTGTGAATGGTAAATAACTGGTGGTGATGGGGTGACAATGATGAAGGGGAAGGTGGAAGAATAACAATGATGATGCAGTAGACAGAAGGATGAGAGAGGGGTGGTGTTTGGTGGATTGCCAGATTGTGAGGGATGGTGAGAGTGAAATATGTATGGTGGTGAAAGAGAGAATTTGGTTGTTCAGAGGATGGTGATCAATGTAAAATGAAGGTGGAGAGGGCAGTATAATCATGAAAGATGGATATCAAGTGAAATGGTTTCCTAACAGTGTGAAGGATTAGTAGTAACAAGGAAAAGCTATCATTAGAGAGATGAAGGATAGTGAGGGTGTTGATGAAATTAGACTATATTATTTGCAAATCATTTGTAGCTGCAATAAAGCAGATACTTCACACACACACACATATACATGCATACACGTATGTTTGAGACAATTGTGAATGACCTTCATATCTTCCTTGTGTAGCTGCTGTTTTGATGTTGTAATTTAGTTCTTTGCAAACCGAACCCTTCACTTCTCAAATTAATTTGATTCCCTGTTGAAACCACTTTGCTTTTATCAAATATCTCAATGTGACATTTCAAAGCTCTCTACTGTTACCATTTATTATTATTATTATCATTATTATAAATCGACCTGTGCTTTTCTATTTACATCTGCTATGGAGTGTTGCACAATCTTTTTTGCTTTCAAGTATATATAAACACATGATGTATAATATATTTCACAGCTATTTTTCTTTAGCTTCCTGAGTCTTCAGTTTTATAATTTCTTAAAACTTACTATTTTTCATAGATGTGTCAACTAAGCTATCCATAAGACTATTTCTTTTATTCTGTTTTTTTTTATTTTAAGTTCTGCCATCTCCAGGTGATGCAATGGTTATAGACTATCCAGTGGCTCAATTTAATTTACTTTTTTGCTTGGTGTTGCTTCATAATTTTAATTCATTATGTTGTTGTTATTATTTTTCTCTATTCATTCTTACCAATTTTTTTTAAAAAGTTTATTTTTGATGCTTTTTTCAGCTTTCTACAGCAAAATTGTGTTTCATGTTATTTTCTTGTGATTCTTAAATTTTATCTTGCTTTTTGATATTCTACAGAAAATTCCAAGAAAAATGTCCAAATATACACAGAACCATACTTTAGTGAAAAAGGATTTTTTTGCCAAATTTCACTGACAAAATTAATTCAGATATAAGAGCTAACGGTGACTTAACAAGAATAAATTTATGCTTTTAGTCAATGTCTTGTGTTAGGAATTGACAGAATCATAAGAGCATTCGATAAAATGCTTTGTGGCATTTCTTGCATCTCATCAAGTTCAAATCATGGTATGGATAAAGTACCAGTTCAGTCCTGGGATTAATGGCAATAACTAAACCTTGGAACTGCTAGCTTTGTGCCTGGAGTTCAACCCCATTCCTTTTTGAAGAACTCATAACCGTTGGGGCAAAGTAATACTGTCTACTTGAAGGTTACTCAGTCACTACAAAATAGACTTTCAAACTGGTTAATTTTCAGGTTTCCTACTGCTGTAGTCAATAGAAAAATATATGCTTATTGTAGCTGTTTGTAACTCCTTTTCATCTTCATGTATCATACCTGTTATCTGTATGATTTGGGAGCACCAGCTCAGACTGTTTGCCCATGTTGCTCCCTTTTCTTAGTTAGACCCTACTTACCGTGTTCTCTTCACTGAGGATCTGACTGGGTTGACCACATGGTCATGGCACTTGAGGTACTTTGTGGAGATGGGGACTCACTGGAACTCCTCAATGGGTCACCCAGGAATATACAACCAGCTTGTCAATGCTATAATGTACTGCAATGGTGCATGCCCCCACATCTGGCCTGTCATACCTACAGATGTGAGCAATTATAGATTTCCTTGCCAAATTCTGAAAATTCATGATGTTTCTTGAGAAATATACAACAGCAGTTTTCCATTGCCTTCTGTCTGTTTATTTACATTTCACTCTGCTAGTCTCCTTCTTTCACAAGCACAGAGTTCGTTTAATCATTAGACAACAGGACTAGTTCACATGACAACATGGCATAGCCTCATACTAGTGGGTCTGCATGACACATGTTAGAGGCCAATCCTCCTACAAGTCCTACATACCTTAACCATAGAACTATCTTCTGTTTAATCTAGAACTGCTACTACCATTCCAAGCAAGGACAGATGTAAGAGTAATTCTAAAATATAACAGTAATTATAAATTTTTATAGAGTAATTGTATTTATCGATAGATAGATAATTTAAAATAACAGTAATAATAAATCTTTATAGAGTAATCATTTTTATTCACACATACACATAGATGTGTATTTATAGGTATAATAAATATCTGGTTAAAATTTCTTTTTCACTATCAAGAAAAACATTTTTAATTTATGAGTATTACATATAATACACACACATTCATTTATTCATACGTGCATATATAAATTCCTGCATAATACATACACACACACCTATTTTTGTATTTCCATTTTATTTCAGTATGTCACTTGTCTTATATTCTAGGTATTGATTTTTTTTTTTAGTTCAAATTTAATTTCTACATTTTTTAGAACAGGTTTTTTTTTTAATTCATTTACGCTGGAAGTTTTTATCAAAATATCAATATTGTTGATTCATTTTGCAATTATCGATGAGAGCTGTGTCGTTTTACAAACTTTAGATGTGTTTATTATTTCAACAAAAACACGTAAAGCTGGCCTTGTTTTCACAGCCTCTTTATTTTCTAATGGTTCTAGGATCATAATGTTTCCCCTTTCCTGGATTCTCCTGAAGAACAACCCACAGATCCACTAACATCAGGTGATGGGATGCTCGTTGATTTGCTTGAAACTGAGGTAATATATGCTTCTGTGCTCCCTACTTTTAATCAAACTAACTGATTTAGCTTGCTTTGTTTTCTTTGGGTGCTGTTCGTTTCTTTCTTACAATTTGGCTTTTTTTGTTTCTCTTAAAAACCACACAGTAACTTTTTAAGTATATTTTAGATCAACCCTTTTGATACCATCCTGCCTGAGTTCTAAGATACAAATTTTGGTTCTAAGATACAAATTTTTCAGTTTTTTAAACTGATCTAAATTAAAACTTTTCATCAAAATCCCATGTTAATTTACATTCCAAACATTAGCTTAATAATGAGTTATTTTAGTAAATGTTTTATTATTTTCAAAATTAATTGAAACAAAGGCTGTGTATTTCAACA
>NC_068983.1:44146273-44147804 GCF_001194135.2 Octopus bimaculoides | reverse complement strand
GTTTGTGTGTCTGTGCTTGTCCCCCCAACATCACTTGACAACCAATGCTGGTGTGTTTACGTCCCCATAACTTAGCGGTTCAGCAAAAGAGAACAATAGAATAAGTCCTGGGGTCGATTTGCTCAACTAAAGGCGGTGCTCCAGCATGGCCGCAGTCAAATGACTGAAACAAGTAAAAGAGTAAGAGTAAATAATGTATCCTCTCGTGTACAATGAGGGATGGTCATGTTTGAAATACTTTTGGTCTTAGGATTACTTGGTTGTTAAGCATTAACATCCAGATGACCATTTTAATTTCAATGCCTTGTCTCTTGTAAGGTGAGAACCCTGGTCGTTGTATTTCAAGATTGTGACAGTGGATTTATGATGCTATAAGAATGTCAGGCTAGACACCTTGTGGTATTTATTCTGGTTCTTTGTTTTATATTCAAATCCTACCTTGGCCTACTTGTAGAGGGTAAGCTGACTTGGTCATTCAGTCTAACACCACCACTTGGTACCTTGAGTGTCGCAAGTTCCACTCTGTTGCAATCATTCAAGCCAGACACCTTAGTTTAAGGACGCCTTCATCACTCCTTTCCTCTTGTCTCAGAGCTCTGGAATGGATCAGAGATACTGCTTTCATTACTGACTAAAAGTTTCACAAAAGAACTATCTTTCTATCATTTCACAGAGCTGTGAAGAAGCTCCAGACTTAATCGGTTAAAATAACCAGTATTGGTGAACTGATCGTCAATCATCATTTAACGTCTGTTTTCCATGCTGGCATGGGTTGGACGGTTTGGCAGGAGCAGGCACATCAGAAGACTATATCAAATTCAAATTGCTTTGGAATAGTTTCTAAGGCTGGATACCCTTCCTAATGCCAACCATTTTGCAGACTGTGCTGGGTGCTTTTTATGTGGCATCAGCACCCTAGACTGGAATAAATATTTCTTGAATCACTTTAAAAGTTAAAACTTGCCTTCATTAGTTTGAGTCTACCCCAGCAGGAAAGGGAGAAAGAAAGGTGGAGATGAGGATTGGGACATAGCATAAACCTTAATTTTCTGATCTCTTATCTGAATAAAAATAACCTCAAAAGAGAAAGGGGAAGTGTTGGAGGTGAGGGTAAAGGGGGTTGCTTCTGTTTTGGCAGTTTTCTTCTTTCTATCTCCATTCGGCATCTACTTTACATCTATACTTTAATTACCTACATTTTTTACTTCTTTTGCAAGCCTATAGGTGACTCTGGGAGCTATTTTAGTTCTCTCCTCTTCCTCCTCCTCACCCTCTCTCATCCTCGCCCTCTCCTCCTCACCATCTCTCCTACTCGCCCTCTTCCTCCTCACCCTCTTCCTCCTCACCCTTTTTCTCCTCTTCTTCGCCTTCTATCTCCTCCTCGCCCCTCACTCTTTCTCTCGCCTCTTCTCTCTCCTCCTCGCCCCTCTCTCTCTCTTCTCCTCCTCCTCGCCTCTTCTCTCTCTTTCTCCCTCCTCCTCCTCCTCCTCTCTCTCTTTCTCCCTCCTCCTCGCCTCCTCTCTCTCTTTCT
>NC_068983.1:44142804-44145989 GCF_001194135.2 Octopus bimaculoides | reverse complement strand
AAAGTCCTGCCAGTGTTGACTTTAAACTCTTCCAACAGGATTACTACCAAAACTCTCTCTCTCACTCTGCCAATCGTTTCCACTTTCCAAACAACTCAGTCTCGGTGTGAAGCAGCCCAAAAGAAAATATTTTCTTTTACTTCAAACCATCGAAAGTTTTTGGTTAAAGAAGTTTCGCTTAATTGTTTATTTTAACTCCATGCAGTTAATATTAATAAGGCTAGAAATGAATTACAAACTGATTTACAGTTAAAATTTTATTTGTTTCGGTCATTTTGACTGCGACCATGCTGGAGCACCACTTGTAGTCAAACAAATCAACCCTAGGATTTATTCTTTGTAAGCCTAGTACTTATTCTGTCGGTCTCTTATACATATATACAATGGGCTTCTTTCAGTTTCCATTTACCAAATCTGCTCACGAGGCTTTGGTTGGCCTGAGTCTATAGTAGAAAACACTTCCCCAAGGTGCCACACAGTGGAACTGAACCTGGAACCATGTGGTTGGAAAGCAAGCTTCTTACAACACAGCCACTCCTGCACCACATGTGCATTAATTTCATGGATGGTTGTTCTGTTTATCAGATCAACTGGAACACTCATCAGAACCGATGGAGCGCCAGGTTTTACATTGTTCAAATGGTGCTGAACAGGAATACTCTTAAATACCCGATATTTTTACTGATTCTTTTTAGTCAGTGACTTTGGTTTAATATAGGTAGAGGCACATGGGTTAGGGTGTTGAACTCCCAATCATAAGATTCTGGTTTCAATTCCTGGACCAGGCAGTGGTTTGTATTCTTGAACAAGCCACTTCATTTTACGTTGCTCCAGTCCACTCCACTGTCAAAAATGAGTTAATCCTGCAATGGACCGGTGTCCCATCCAGGGGTAATATATGCACCACAGAAACCAGGAAACCAGCCTTATGAGTCTATAGGAAAAGATTTTTATCCTTTTTTAACCTGATACATTCTTGTAAAAAGTTATATTTTATGGTAAACTATAAGGAAGAGGATATCTGCATATTTGAGATGCAGTCAGGGCTTTGTAGTTAAGAAGCTCACTTTGCAACTACAAGGTTTCAGGTTCATTTCCGCTGCACAGCAGTTGGCAAGTGTCTTTTACTGGGTCTAACTTAATAGCACCACTCAATAGGATCTGTTAAGTCATTTTAAAGTTGTGTTTTGTGGTATCATGGCCCATTCCAGTAGCAAGTTTGTGCCACCTGGACCTCACAAAAAAAACATTTTCTACAGCAGCCCCCAAAGTGGTGCCCCTTTAAAAGTGCCACCTGGGGCAGACCGCCCCTGTCGTCCTCCGCTATGCTAGTGCAGTCAAGTGTGTCTATAGAGAAATGGGGGTTGTATTTGTGTGTCCCCTTGTCTAAACAGCTTGTGATGGTTGTGAGCACCATCCTCATCCAAGTAATGCTCTTCATTTCCTGTCTTCTCTGGGGGAAATATTCTCTTTCTTGGAAACAGGTGAAAGCAGGTGACAAGAAGGGCATCCAGCTGTAGAAAGTCTGCATGTTAGGTACTTTAGCAAAGAAGTACCACAAAACATTCTTTTTTTTCCTTCAAAATGTGACAGTTTTTGTACAGGTGGGGTGAAGGTCTGGAATACTGTGTCCATGATGTATTACCTTAATATTTTGTGGAATTAAGGTGGCAAGCTGGCTGAATTGTTAGCATGCCACCTAAATTACTTAGAGGCATTTTGTCTATCTTTCTGAGTTTAAATTCTGTCAAGGTTGACTTTGCCCTTCATCCTTTCGGGGGTCAATTGAATAAGTTCCAATAAGTCCTGAAATGCTGGCCTTGTGCCAGAATTTGAGACCAATATTTTATGGAACCCTTTATGAAAACCTTATGGTTGAATGACTCTAATAATAATAATAATAATCATCATCATCATCATCATCGTTTAACGTCCGCTTTCCATGCTAGCATGGGTTGGACGATTTGACTGAGGACTGGTGCAACCGGATGGCTACACCAGGCTCCAATCTAATTTGGCAGAGTTTCTACAGCTGGATGCCCTTCCTAACGCCAACCACTCAGAGAGTGTAGTGGGTGCTTTTACGTGTCACCCGCACGAAAACGGCCACGCTCGGAATGGTGTCTTTTATGTGCCACCCGCACAAGAGCCAGTCCAGGGGCACTGGCAACGATCTCACTCGAAAACCCTACAAGGCCAGTCAGGCGGTACTGGCAACGGTCACGCTCAGGATGGTACATCTTATGTGCCACCCGCACAAGAGCCAGTCCAGGGGCACTGGCAACGATCTCACTTGGCTTGCCTGGTCTTCTCACGCACAGCACATTTCCAAAGGTAATTTCTTGCATACACACGGGTGCAGGCATGACTGTGGGATTAACTACCCTGCTTGCGGATCACATGGCTTTGAGTTCAGTCCCCACGATGTGACACCTTGGGCCAGTGTCTGTTAGTATAGCCCTAGACTGACCAAACCCTTGTGAGTGGATTTTGTCAGAAACTTAAAGAAGCCTGTCATTTGTATGTAATTGTGTGTGTGTGTGTGTGGGGGTGTACACATGTTTCTCTTGACATTGTGCGATAGTCATAGGCAAGTGTCAATGTCGTACAAGAAAGTGTGATTCGTGATCAATCTTCCGCGGAAACATGTCTGGCTAAAGGGTTAAACTGAAACCGTTACAGTACTCGAGACACCCCCACTAATAAATATATGTATCCCTGCTTGTTTGTATTCAGCTAAAATGAAGGCAGGATTTGAAAGGGCTTTTGTTTTTTTGTTTCAATCCATTTTCACTTATCCTCTTCAAGTATCAATAAAAATAGCATAGCAGTATTTGTAGCAGCAGTTTTACTATTATTATTAGTAGTAGTAGTAGTAGGAGTAGCAACAACAATTCTGCCTGTAATGTTAACTTTCTATTCTATTCTAAATAAATAAATAAATATATATATATATGTTGTTGTACTTGGGGATGGTCATATTGCCAGTTTAGCCAATAAAAACACACGCACTGTATATTTGGTGTTAATTTTTTTTTTTTTCAGCTTTATATTACATTAATCTTAATCTTAATCTTATTTCGGCCAGAGTTCTTTCGTCACACTTCTGTGACCTCATCAGTGGTCCTTTGTTTCCTTCTTTCTTATGTGTGTCTCACCTTGCTAACTATCAGCCATTTTGTATT
>NC_068983.1:44104456-44141782 GCF_001194135.2 Octopus bimaculoides | reverse complement strand
ACCCACTAAGGGATAATATCTATCCAATATACTGCTAGGAGGGTACCCAATTATTGTTACACTAGTGTTGTCCCAAGTGCAATAAGTGGGTGCAGGTGAAAGGGGGGGTTTTACCCTAAATTTATATAGCAACAAGAAAATGGCGGGGAATATGAGGTACTCATCAACTTGCAGACACTGTACTCTGTTGATTAATCTGTTTATTTTATAACCAAAATGATAATAAAGACAATATACAGACACTTATGACATACTATGTCGTATGTCTTCTGTATGTGTTACTCAGTAAAAATCATCCGTGTCTTTACTCATGAGTCATTGATTTTTTTTTTTTTAATTTCCATTCACCTCCATTATATTTTGTAAATAGGTCTCTTATATATTCTTTTTTTTCTTATTGACGCAATGAAATTGCCGTCTCCATTCAAGTGCCTTGTGACTTCTTATATGTTATTTCTCTTATTACAACCACTTCTATTCCGATCTTCCTGAAACCAGCCAATCATGCTGCTGCAAACTCTGACTTTCATTTGGAGATGTTTATTACTCTCATTAATTCAAACATCTTGGTTTTATTTCACTATTTTTTTCTTTCTTTGCACTGTCTTTTAACTTGTTTCAATCATTGGACTGCAGTCATGTTTGGGACACATTTTTTTATGGGATCTGAACTACTAAGTTACAGGAACATAAATAAACTATTTATAAACTATGGGATCTGAGTTACAGAAACATAAATAAACCAACACCAGTTGTCTAGCAGTGGTGGGAAACGCATGTACATAAACACACACACACACACACAAACACACACACACATTGTCATTGTTGTCATCCAGCCCATGTTGGTATGCTTTGGACATTACACTCACTCACACACTCACACACACACACACACACAAACAGTGAAGGTACATGATTATGTGGTTAGGGTATTCCGCTCAAGATCATATGGTTGTGAGTTCAATAGTTGATGGCATGTTGTGGCCTCGAGCAAGCTTTTTTATTTCACGTTGCTCCACTCCACTCAGCTGACAAATAAGAGTTGTACCTGTAATTCAAAATTGCCCGCCTTGTCACATTCTATGTCCTGCTTGAATCTCCTTGAGAACTACGTTAAAGGCACACGTGTCTGTGGAGTACTCAGCCACTTTGATGTTAATTTCACCAGCAGGTTCTATTGAGTGGATCAACTGGTGCGCTCATCATAAGTAAAGGAGTGCCAGTTTTACACACACGCGATTGGCCTCCACACTGTTTCTCTCTACCAAAATTCACTCACGAGGCTTCAGGCAGTCCAGAGTTGTAGTAGACACTTGCCCAAGCTGCTGTGCAGTGGGACTGAACCCAAAACCATGTGGTTGCAAAGAAAGCTTCTAAACCACACAGCCATGCTTATAAATACAGTAATCCCTTGCCATATCACATTCACCTATCGCAGTTCATTATTTAAGCTTACATCGATTCTCCATGGCGTTGTTTTGCATTTATTTAAAAAAATATACAGTACAATACCGTTTGTACTTCATGCATTTTCACCGATTGCGGAGGGATTTTGGAATGTAACATCTGTGATAGTCGAGGGATTACTGTACAATAGTAGTTTTATTATGAAATTATTTCCCCTTCAAATTTTAAAAACATTTTTTTCTCCCTAATTTTACAAATATAGCAGATTTATTTCTTTATTCTCTGATACAAGGTTCTGGTTTTAAAATGATCTAAATGAAAATCTTCCATCAAAATTCTATGTTAACTTACATTTCCAAACATCAGCTTCATAATGACAGTTATTTTACTAAATTCTTCATTTTCAAAATTAATTGAAACAAAGGCAGTGAATTTCCACAAATATGGTAACAAAAGAGTTAATGTCTATAAGCTGTTCTGCCTTGGAATGGAATAGTTTGACAGGATTTGATTTGTCCAGTGACTGTGTGGTGCTCTGACTCTAATCTGGCTTAATTTGAATTGGTAAGGATCCCTTTCCTAATGCCAACCACTTTACAGGGTGGACTGTCTGCTTTTGTTTGTGATGCCAACAGTAGGAAGTCACCATATAGCTTACAAGATGAAAATCTTTTTGATTGAGGGACTGTAATAGAGGGGGTATGTATATTTGGGGAGTCTTGCATACTGTAACCCTTCCAGTTTAACCCTTTTGCCAGACATTTTTTCACAGACTACAGTAATTTTATACTAGGTTAAAGTATGAATAAAGGGGCTAGAAAAGGTTTCTTGGTGCAAAAGAGATACATGGCCCTTGCATTTTGTTTGTTTTTTGTTAAGAGAACCTCTCAATACTGAAGCATTTTAACCAAAACACACACACACACACGCACTCACACTCACTCACACACACACACACACACACACACACACACACACACACACACACACACACACACACACACACACACACACACACACACACACACACACACACTCACACTCATACTCACACTCACACTGTTCTGTGTTTGTAAATGTCGATTAAACTTGTGTCAACACTGAACTGAACAGTGTTAAAGTATTTAAACATTTGTATAACTATTTCATAAAATGAAGGAAAACCAGAAAATTAAGTTCTAAATAAGTTTGTCATAAAACTTTGGGAATTTTTGAACGAGAGGGGAAACGAGACTGTTGATTAGTGTCTGTGACTAGGAGTGGCCCTGGGCTTGGCTGGGTCGAATTGTGTTGGATTGGGTTGTGATAGTTAGTGTGCTGCTTGTACTTCAGGTGGAGACTTTACAGAAGAGACTTGAACACACTGCTGAGGAACTGGTCCAAATGCACCAGAACAACATTGATTTAATGAGTCAACTACGGACAGTGTACAGCGAGAAGGACATCAGTAACGCCACCCCTGACACTAACCTTTCAGCTCCACAGGTACGACGTGTCAGTTCACGCATCTATGCATGCATGTAGATATATATATACACATGCATAACTCGTATGAGAGCACATGTAAATGCATACAGATGCATGCACATACACATCCATACACATGCATGCATACAGACATGTATGTACACACACATACTTTCTCTCTCACACACACATACACATGTATAAATTGTTGACTGAATCATGCTCAATGCAATGGAATCTGCACATAAGTCACATGATTGCAATACAGCAATCACCATCATCATGTATGCACACATGTGCATACCTGCATATACAGCTTTTATAGAACAGACACACTCACACCTCCATGTGATATCTGGATAAACAGTGATATTTGTGATTGATTTCTTCAATATTGATCTGTAGTTTAGTTTATCCCTAACCTCTCCCTACCCCTAAACACATCCAACACTTCATCAATCTTGATAAATCACAGTCACTTGATCGTTTTGTCCTATGTTATTGTATCTTTTCAGTCCTAGTTTTTTTTTGAATTTTTGTCATTCTTTCTCCAACTCTCCCTACAATTTTAGAAAATAAGTCTTTATTGTTATTATTATTGTTGTTGTTGTTATTAAGGTGGCAAGCTGGCAGAATTCTTAGCATGCCAGGCAAAATACTTAGCAGCATTTCATCTGTCTTTACATTGTGAGTTCAAATTCCACCACGGTTGACTTTGCCTTTCATCCCTTTCGGGGTTGATAAAATAAGTACTGAAGTTGATGTAATCAACGCATTCCCTTCCTCAAACTTGCTGGCCTTGTGCCAAAATTTGAAATCAATATCATTAAGTCTTGAGCTGGCCAAAGTGTTAGCCTGCCAGACAAAATGCTTAGAAGTATTTCATCTGTCTTTACTATCTGAGTTCAAATTCCACCATGGTTGACTTTGCCTTTCATCTTTTCAAGGTCACTAGTGCCGCCTGAATGGCCCCCGTGCTGGTGGCATGTAAAAAGCACCCACTACACTCTGAGTGGTTCGTGTTACGAAGGGCATCCAGCTGTAGAAACTTTGCCAGTCTTCAGTCAAACCGTCCAACCCATGCCAGCATGGAAAGCGGACGTTAAACGATGATGATGATGAGCCCTAGGGTCGATGTAATCGACATATCCCCCCCCCCCTGGAATTGCTGACCTTGTTCCAAAATTATTATTATTATTATTATTATTATTATTGAATAATTAGAGCTTATGCATCTTATGTTGGCCAACTTGAGAAGTAGGCTTTTACCACCATGGGGTAATATCAGGAAATATGGCATATGTACAATAATTATAATTAAATTTTAGCCAAAATTTTTTCGTGCTCATTATACAAAATGATGAAATGAAAACTAATTTTTTTTTGGGGGGGGGGGGGAATGTTACCCTAAAATGCTTCTTCCCATAACTAATATCATTCTTTCTCCTCCTCCTCCTTTTCTGTCTCTGTGATTCTGTTTTCTATCCCCACTCATCCTGCCCCTCTTATGTTAACTCTCTGCATCCCTCTTTTACTCTTTCTCCCTTTATATGATGCCAAGTGTAGCTGGAGAAAACAAACGAAATTTATATTGGTTGTTGTAATATCAATTAATTACTGATGATGATAATCCTTTCTATTATAGGCACAAGGCCTGTAATTTTGGGGGTGGGAGATAGTTGACTACAGCGATCCAGTGTTCAACTGGTATTTATTGCATTAACCCATAAAAGAGTGAAAGGTTAAGTCAGCCTCAGTGGGTTTTGAACTCAGAACATAAAGATCTGGAAGAAATAGACCACGCTAACACAATTCTGTTAGTCCATCTCCCTACTAATAATAATCATCACTTTACGTCTGTTTTCCGTGTCAGCATCGGTCGGATGCATCTTCACACCCAAAGTTATTTCATCATCGAGAACCACTGCTTTCATAAGCTGGTGCTGGTACTACGAACTTGTAATGATTGTTTCTGACGTAGGCACAAGGCTACAAATTTAGTAGGAGGATATGATTGCATTGATTCCTAATATTTTGCTGGTACTTGCTTATTAACTCTAGTACAACGGAAGGTAAAAATAACTGACCCTGGCAGAATTTTAAACACTCATTATAAAGGGACATAACTAAACTCTACCGTCTCCTCGGTGAAGGGACACAACTAATTGCTACAATGGCTACTCTAGAAAAACTTGGGCTATGTATGCGAATGGGGAGGAAAGGGTATGGTCATTTGGATAAACCACCGTATATTACTGGTACTTATGCAGTTGGTCTTTAAGGGCTGGAAAGGAAAATTTACGACAGTAGTTTTTAATTCAGAGTATAAAGAACTAAATAATATTGGGCAGTTTTTCTTGTCTCTTATAATTTCTGATAAACACAACGCCATCAAAGAGTGGGAGAAGTTTGTATCATAAACCAAGGGAACTGTCTGGCAATTTGATTGCAAAAGGGTTCACCTAGTCTCAGTATTCAATTCCTGCTGAGCACTACCTCTCTTTTTTTTATCCCCTATATCTTATTCCATTGTAGAGGTAATGAATTCCATTACTATCTCTTTGCCTTTCTTTTCCCCAATTTTAAGCTTTGCCTTTTTTTTTTTCTCTGCCTAATTTATAAAATGTTTTGGTGCTTATTGCAAGCTATTTTTTTTTCTTTTACAACAACCTAACTTGGCATCTTTGTTGCATTTTATCCTTCTTGAGAGCATTGCCTTGAGTTTTTCAGTGATGCATTTAGTTGCAGCTGCTTTGCCAACAGCATTTGATTTAACATTTTGCTTGGTTTACTCAAATCTACAATGTGTAGAAGCTGTTGTGTAGTTAAGAAGATTGCTTCTTAACCACATGGTTTCAGGTTCAGTCCCACTGCACAGCACCTTGGGCAAATGCCTTCTACTATAGCCCCAGGCTGACAAATCCCTTGAGAATGAATTGGATAGGTGGAAATTGAAGAAAGCCTATTGTGTGTGTGTGTGTGTGTGTCTGAGCATGCTTGTGTCTTCTTGTTATGGCATCACATAATAGTTGCAAATGATAACCACTGGCAAACAAGAAGTGTCACTCATTTCCAGTATTCTGTGAGAACACGTCTGGCCGTCAGCTCTTGCTTGGAAACCTGTGAGGGCATCCAGCTGGTTTAAGAAAATATCCTCATTTAACATCCAATTTTCCATGTTGGCATGGGTTGGATAGTTTGACAAGATTTGATGAGTCAGTAAACTGCTTTCAGTTTCAATGTCTTCTCCAGTATGGTTTTAATAGTTGGATGCCCTTCCTAACGCCAAATACTACAGAGTGTACTGGATGCTTTTTATGTAGCACCAACACCTGCAAGGTCACCAAATAACTTGCAGGACCAGACCCTTCAACCGAAGTGGGGGTAGTATTGGAGGAGGTGGCTTTAAAAAAATGTTAGTTTTTCAATTTGTTTGTTAATAAAAAAAAAAACAGACTAAGACTGATATTTAGGAGGATATGAGGGTAGGGGTGAAAATAATAATTCTATTATAGGCAGAGAACCTGAAAGTTTATGGAGAAGGGCTAGTTGATTACATTGATCCCAGTTAAGCATTGGGGTCAATATAAACAACTTACACCCTCCCCCACAATTGCTGGTCTTGTGCCAAAATTCGAAACCAATATTTTATTATTAATAAAGGTAGCAAACTGGCAGAACCGTTAGCCCATGCAACAAAATGCTTAGCAGCGTTTTGTCTGTCTTTAAGTTCTGAGTTCAAATTGCGCTAAGGTCGACTTGGCATTTCGTCCTTTCAGGGTCGATGTAACTGACTTACTCTCTCCCCCAGAAATTGCTCACTTTGTTCCAAAATTTGAAATCCTTATTCTTTTGAGTTTTCAAAATCATTCAGGTGCCAAATCAAATGCTTCATGGCATTTCTTTCAAATTCTCAAGTTCCAAGTTCAAATCTTCTCGAAGTCAGCTTTTGCCTTTCATTCTTTCTGGATCCACAAGATAAAGGCCCGGTCTTATACCAAGGTCTGTGTAATCAACTAACCCCTTCCCTCAAAATCACTTATCTTGTGCCTAGTAGCAAAAATGATTAGAGTGAATGGCCCGACTCCAAGTATGCACCTGTAGATTGGCGAGCAGGAGAGAGGGCTCGTATTTTTGATGACCAGAGTAATCTTGGATCTGTGGAGTTCCTTGATTGGCTCTAGTTGGAGTTTCTCCTTTAATCTCGAGGGCTGCATCATTCATACTCTGCATACTTTTATAGCATTTTACTGTTTTTTCAATTTCTCTCTCCCCATCATTTATGTGAATCCCTACACAAATTGTTGTCTGTCTTTGTGATATCCCCTTCATTTATGTCTCTGTGGCTAATAAAAGAAATTATTAATTACAGTTTATTTGTTGCTTCTGTTGGTTATAAACAGATTGTCTTCCATATCTGACCAACTGTCATAATACTTCCTACACCCACTTCTCACCTCTTACACCACTTCTCACTATAATATATAAATCAGAAAACACACACACACACACACACACACATATATATCATAATGGAATAGGGACGTTTAAATTAATTACACACACACACACACGCACACTTAATGCTGGTCTTATCACAAAGATGTACACACACACACACACACACAAATTCTGATGTACACAGAATGACACACTCACATGCACACAGGCACTTCATCCTGCTCTACCTTCTCCCCCAACCCCTACCAGGGGCACTTCTGACTCCCACTTATCTCAAGTGTCAATTCTCTCCCTCTTACCTCTACCACTACTGTCAACTTTGTCTTTTCCCACACTGACTTCTGATCTACATTACTTCTTTACAATTTTCACCACCACTGTCACCACCAGCATTTCATCCTCTTGCTCTTCACCCTGCTCTCTCTCTCTCTCCTGTGGATGGACTAGTTCTGTTGGTCCACATCCATTACCTGCTGCCAGACTGTCTGTTTTATGAACATCAGGAGGTGGGTCAGGGCTTAGGGGAGAGTTGATTGGTCAGTTGGTGACATTCACTTGTCCTATTAATAACAGGTTGAGGGTTGTTTTCCTTCCTGCTTTCTCCTTTTCCCACCCACCCATTCTCTCTCTCTCTCTCTCTCTCTCTCTCTCTCTCTCTCTCTCTCCTGTGGATGGACTAGTTCTGTTGGTCCACATCCATTACCTGCTGCCAGACTGTCTGTTTTATGAACATCAGGAGGTGGGTCAGGGCTTAGGGGAGAGTTGATTGGTCAGTTGGTGACATTCACTTGTCCTATTAATAACAGGTTGAGGGTTGTTTTCCTTCCTGCTTTCTCCTTTTCCCACCCACCCATTCTCTCTCTCTCTCTCTCTCTCTCTCTCTCTCTCTCTCTCTCCTTACTTCTCTCACTCCAGCACCACCACCACCACCAGCAGCTAGCTGGCTGCTGGTGGTAGTGGTGAATTTATTTTATCAATGAAAAAAATAACCTCAACCAAGTGTGGAGTTGGCCTTCTTTAAAGCTGAACAACATTCTCCTCCCCTCCCTCTAACTATTTATTACCCCACCCACACACGGTGACTGCAGTAGTCTTCTCATTTCCTCCCTACCTGCTGTGTCCCTGATTCCCAGGTGAAGACACTTAAGAGAAGCAGGTGGGTGCAGGAAGTATGGGGTACCCACCACAAGGTGACAAGTGACAGTAGGTACCCTACATGTTATTTGTGTAAGGTTGTGCTTACAAGTGATGCACACACACACACATACACACGGTGGCATAAGATTTACTTATTCCGTTGCCTATCACTGATGTTGTCACCTCATATATTGCACAACACTTGACATTTTTTCTGGGTTTATAACATTCAGCTCTTGGAACGTTCCTCTGAAATCTTCATCATGCTTTCCGAGGTAATATCCACATCGATATTATTTTATTATTATTATTATTATCACTCAAAATCACATTTGCCTTTTTCATCTATGTATACACACTGCATGCATGCGCTCACACATTTTCACAAGCTCATACACTATTTGGTGTATAACAGTGGCTATAGAAGAAGGGAAAAAAACAATTTTTACTAATGATGATAATTTTCTAAAATGTCACAAAGTTAAATGATTGTATATTTTGTTTCCTAATGTAATTCAAAACATGAAAGGTGTACAAAACTGCATTAAATTAAAATAGGCATCTGCATATCATGCTAAATGTATGTTCACTGTTAAAAAGGTATGATGCTATGGTTATTGTCTGAGAGCAAGTCTCTTCATAGATGTTGTTAGATAAAAACCTGCCTTATATCAGAATGAGGTGAACATTGTTGCAACAGTCACTTGTGGGAATGTAAGATGTATTTCAGTTTTCTTAGGAGATTTCATGCTTGAGCAAAACCCATGCCTCGATATATATAGGAAGCACATCCAGTAAGCAGCGAGCTGGCAGAATTGTTAGTACCCCAGGGAAAATGTTTAGCAGCATTTCATCTGTCTTTACATTCTGAGTTCAAATTCTGCCAAGGCCAACTTGGCCTTTCATCCACTCAGGGTTGATAAAATCAGTACCACTTGAGCTCTGGGGCCAGTGCAATCGACTCTTCTTCTCCCTTGAATTTGTTAGCCTTGTAACAAAATTTGGAATGAATATTTTGAGGCATGGTGAGCTGGCACAATTGTTAGCAGGCCTGGCAAAATGCTTAGTGGCATTTCAATCATTCACGTTCTAAGTTCAAATTTCACCATGGTTGACTTTACTTTTCAATTTTCCAGGGTCGATAAAATAAGTACCAGTTGAGTACTGAGATCACTGTAATCAACTTATCCTCGAAATTACTGGCCTTGTGCCAAAATTTGAAACTAGCATATAGGAAACACAAACGCTGGTATTGCTGAATGTTTGCCAGGCTATAAAAACGGTCACATGTTGTTGATGAGCCTCAAGAAAGAATGTATTTAACATTCCCATGAGTCACTGCTGTGACAATATTTCTTTCATTTTGATATACTTAGATAAGTTTCACCTGGAATTGACCCAGGTAGTGCTATTAGTACTCAATAACCCCACCTGGAAAAGACATTTAATGATCTTTCATATTTCATTCATTTTTGGGGGCACCATAATTCATTCAAGTAAAGAGTTATTATTTACAGAAATATATCCAGCTATAGGTAGTTAATCTGGAATTTGGGGATATTCATCCAGGAACCATTTGAAAGTTATGAGATTTTTACATGTCTGTGAAGTGATTTTCTCACAATCAAAAACTACAGCATCAGGTCTTTCAAGTGTATAGTCCTTCAACATATAGCCTAACTGATAGATCATTTTCAAATGTTTAGCTGTTTGCTTCAGGATTTTTTGAAGTAATTTTTGTCTAAAACTTTACTAATCTTGCTAAATTCATCGTCTAAATCTCAACTTCCCTTTCTCATTTACTGCTTCTAACATTTTGGATATTTACTCACTTCATTAAATATCTGCATAGCAGCTTAACACAGTTTTGTCTCATCTCATTTCTAGTAATTTCATTAATTTAAATACTAATTACAACTTGATTGGTTTTATTAATTTTTTACAAATTTTCTTAATTTTTATGATGCCATCCTACCCCAAGATTATCCCCAGTTCTATGATAAAAACTTCCTGTTTTAAAGTAATCTCAAAACCTTTTGGGTTAATTTGTTCCTAAACGACCTTAATGATGACAATTATTTTACTAAATTCTTTATTATTTTCAAGATTAATTGAAATAAAGGAAGAATATATCAACAAAAGTATGGTAACAAAAGGTTTACAATTATTAAAGTTCATTAGAATTATTCAAGATATTTAGATTGTTAAAAATTGCTAAAATTTGTTAAAATGCATGATTATGTATTAAAATATTTTAAATGTTATTTTAAGAACTCTATTTCATTGTTGACATTAATATTTACTAATAAGGGAATGTCTTTTCTTCAGGTTCAGACCTTGAGGCGGCAACTGAAAGAAGCACGAGATGATATACAACAGCACAAGGCTGAAATTGAATCTCTCAAGTCAAAATTAGATATGTCTGTATCGAAACTTACTGGCACAGAAAAGGCGTTGTCAGAGGCTCTAAAAGAACTAAAACAAGAGAAAGAACATTGCACTAAGATTTCTTCTGAATGGACAAAAAGAATGAAAAATGTTGAGGCTCAACTTCGAGAAACTTCTCAGAAGCTTGAAAAAGGTCGGGAGGTATTGCAAGCCAAAGAGAAAGAATGTAAACGACTGGAGACAGAGGTGAAGTTGAATATGCAAAAACTCAGAGATAGCGAAAGAGAAGTAATTAAATTAAAAGCTGTTGAAAATGAATATCGGCAAGCTAAAGAGAAGCTTGACAATAGCAACAGGGAGCTGGAATGTTTGCGTAAAACTGTGAAAGAGAAGGATCTTCATTGCCGTAAACTGGAAGATCATTTGAAAGAAATGAAACATGAATATCAGCAGGAAAAGAGAGACATGAGAGAGATGTCAATGAGTCAGTCATTATCTAGTGATATATCTGCTATACTTACTGAGAAAAATGATATAATCAACCAACTGGAGGAAAAACTAATAGAAAGTCACAATAAAATCGAAGAATTAACTGATGAGATGCAGAATGAAATTACAAAAGGGTCAGCTCTGAAACCCCATTTGGATACAGCCCTTAAGGATAACATGTATTTAAAGCAACAGTTACAATCTATCGAGAAAACATTAATGGATTTACAAAAGAAGATGGACACGGACGAGAAGGAGAAAGTTGTTCTTAAAAAACAAGTGGATGACCAACAGCGCGAGGGCAAAATGCTATTGGTCAAGCTTGAAAAAGAATGTTCACAGAAGTCTCAATTGTATGACCGCAACCAAAATTTGGAAGGCATGATGCAACATTTGAATAACCAGCTCCAAAATCATCGCATGAATGTCGACAAACTTGTGTTGGAAGCCCTGAAAGAGAAAGACAGCATTTACAAACAGAAATTGTCCGAAATATCAACAAGTTTAACAAGTGGTCAGAGTCTTGTAAGTATGGTTAATTCTATCTTGCAACAAATTATGGACACCCAAAAGAAAGACTACAGCCATGTACTAGCTTCAGCTATTTCGTCAGCATCTGAACTTGAAAGTTGTTTATGTACGGCACAATCTGTCATAGAAGATTTACCTCCCTTGACCAGCTCTGACGTTTCCGGCACGGCAGCAAAAGACTCGTGTAATATCGATGACATTAAACAACAACTCAACCAGGCCAAGCAAGAAAACAAGAACTTACTCAAAGAACTTGACGATGCATATAGCGAGTTCAACCTTTTAAAAGTAGAAGAGCAGACACTTCGAGAGAGAGTGAAACAACTAGAAGATGACTATAGCTTGAAATTAAAGATACTGTCAGGGAAAATTGAAGATCTCACGAGTAAACTCGGTTCAACTGTGAAACACATGGAGACGGACTCACATCCAGTGAGTGAGTCTTCAAAGGACATAGAAAGCAAACTAGAGGACTTAGAAAAGCGTATCCTTTTTGTTGGAGATATGATGAAATCGCAACATTTGCATTCTAGAGTCCTAAGCAGACAACTTTTGCGATCAATGAATGAGTTTGAAGAAAGCGATTCTTCTGACGATTCAGACCAGAGTGAATCATCTCAAGAACTCTCTGATAGTTTCAATTCTGATTCTGAAGATTATGAATTTTCAGATCCTAATATGTCTTCAATACAAGACATGAACAACCATATTCCTTCCACAAATAAACTTCATAGTTTGCCTCCAAAATATGGCAAGAATAGTCCGAATTGGCAGCCTTCAAAGAAAGGTTCTCTTTTTCAACGCTTACAGCTCTGTGAGGAAACCACGCTGCACCTCAGTGAACAATTAACAAAGGATAAACAAGAGATACCGGAACTTCCTGAAAAACGAACTCTTGATGAGGTTAAGTTGGCCTTTCATAATTGTATGAGTCAAGTTATGAAGAAATTAGCTGATGTAAATGAGGAAGTGAGGGCAATCGAGTCTGCTGCTACAAAACAACAGACAAATAAATTAACTCCAAGAATCAAAGACAAACTCTGCTACATGATTCGTTACATCCAACATGTGCAGAATTTAACCAAAGAGGAATGGCACATTTTGGGTTCCCTCTACTCAAAGAAAGTTACTATTGAGAAACAACTTAAAGAAAAATGGGAAACCATTGAAAGTAACAGTGAAGACACAAGTCAAAAAATAATTATTTATGCTGAAAAACTGGCTTTACAAATTGTCATTCTTGGTGAATTATCCCATCTACTTCAGAACAATTACCTCAGTAACCGTTGTCCAGATCCACTTTGGAAAGAAATAAATGAAGTGAATCAACTATTTCTTCAGTTAAAGGAGAAAGTCATAAAAGACCTGGATGACTGTTCTTTGGATAATGATGCTCAAGTTCTTTGTAATTATGTCGAAATGTTGGCACAGAAAATTATTGTTGAAGGTCATCTTATGTCTAGCATGAGATCTCAGGGCACAGTAGCTGAACATGCAGAAAAAATCAAGGATCTTTCTGAAATTCCATCCCTGGCTATTGAAGCAATTTCGCGGAGTCTGTCTTGTGAGTACATGGAACATCAGTTCCAGTATCTCGGAGATCAACTTGAGAAGTTTTCAGGTCATTTCACTGCACAAGTTTTATTACAAGGTGAGATGACTTTCGCTCTTATAAATCTGAAGGACCAAATTACACAAGAAATGAGCAACAAGTCTTTTGATTTTTTTGTCGAAGAATCGAAAAGTGCTTTTGTCAAATTAAAAGATGAGAAGAAACTATGTCAAGACCTTGTATGTAAATATAAAGATAAAAAACTCCATCAAATACAGGAGATCTTGAAGCAGTCTCCAGGTCAACAAAATATGATCCTGGAAGTTAGTCAAGTCCACAGACTTTTACAAGGTCATATCAAACAGTACGAAGAAATGCTCGACCTCAGTTTACCAACATCTAGGAAATGCCAAATCATTCACCAATCTCTCTTAAATGAACAAGAATCATTCATGAAAACAATGCAAAGCTTATTACAGGGAAACCATCAAGGAGAAGCCTCTGACAAAGACTATGTTGATAATATTAAGGCTCACTTGGTGGAGCTTGCTGATGTCTTAGTACTAAATGCAACAATACGAGGGCAGCTTACTTATATTTCAGAATTGTATGAAAATAAATTTGGTTCCAGTTCCGAAAGTCATGAAGAACGAAGTGTGGAACTTAGTATATCTGATGATGAACGTCGATGGGAAACTTTAATGAAAAAATTAGGCGGTGTCCTAAAGACCAACGCCAAATTAAAGGAGCAGACAGTGCGTGAGTTACTTAATCAATCAAATACAACAGGGAATGAACAGAAAGTGCAAGAAATTAAAAAACTTCTTGATTATGTTTCGTCTACTGAAAATTATTTTCCTAATTGCTTGGCCAATTTTTCTCAACAAGTAATTCGGGAGTCAGTGTTTCAAGCCCAGATGTGTTACTTGATGGAAAAATTAAAACTAGAATACAGTGAAGAGTTAAGTCAAATGAAACTTAGCTCAAACATCTCCTCTGCTAAAGACCTGCAACTGCGGGACAGCAAGCAGCCTTCGGTAGATGTGCAGGGCATGTTAAAAGGCTTTGAAGAAATCATTGAACATTACCACAGAGATGAAAAGAATGTCATTAGTGCCTTGAAACGAGAGATTGATTCTTTAAAATTTGAAACTCAGGGAGTGCAAGAAGGTTGCAATGAATGTGATTGGGCCAGAAAGCAAATCGAAAACTTGGAAGTAGTCTTTGTAAAAGAATGCCAGTCGGTTAACGATATGCATAAAAACCATGTAGATAGCATAAGAAAGGAAATTACATCGACCTGCAATAAAATGAGTAAATTAATCAAAGAAAAAGATCAAGATAGAGATGTTTTAGTGTCGGATTATGAAGACAGAATTGCACATTTGCAAGATGACCTTGATTGCATGGTGGATGAACGAGAAGCTGAGCTTGAACAAGTTAAAATGGACATCACAACGGCTGTTGGTGCCATTCAGGCCAGTGAACATCAGACTGAAGCTCAGTTGCGGGATCAAGTTAATCAACTATCACGAAACATGGCTGTACAAAAAAATTATTTTAATGTAAGTATTAACTAAATTTAGTTTATGAAAGCCCAACATTTTAAGTATATCCATACATCTGTTTTCTTCACCCACTATTCTTGGGAGAGTCGTGGGTAGAGTCCTCAGTCCTCCATAGAGTCCTATAATAAACCACCATCATTACACTTTCCAGCTGGTTTCCCTAGATCCATATTAGGAACTTTGCTTAATTGCCTACCTTCATTCACTATAAGAGAATATACAATCCTCCATCCCTCTTTTCCTGGGAAGATGATGAGAGTGGAGTCCTCAGGAACCTCCTCCATTTGGTCCTATTAGAAGCAACTGTCCTCATACTTTCCAGCTGTAGTCCCGTGCATGACCAACTGAGACTCTGGACATGATGCAACCATCTCGTTGTTGGTCTCCTCCTTGGTCTCTTGCCAATTGGCTCAGCTTGAAGAATCTGTCTTGCAGTTCTTTTCTGCTACATTCCAATCATATGTTCATAGTACTGGAATTGTGACCCCCTCAGTGCAGAGAAGTAGCAGCTTGACCTGAAGAGATTTGCTAATCTCAGAGCTATCCATTTTTTTGAGTAACGTTACTCCATGGATTTTCCAAAGGAACCCCATTTCGGTTACTTGTATCCACAATAGTACTCTTTTCTCAGAATATAATTAAAAGTCAATTAACAATACAAATTAAAGAGGAAAATATATTTATTCAATATTTTAGTATCAACATGGTGAATTAAAAAGACAAAAACTAGACAAAGTATTATATAGCATGTAGGGAAATGTACCATGTAGTGTATAATGGCCCATGTTGAAATCAAAGAATAACCTCCTCTGGTTGTCATATTCATGAGTGTTTCATGAGGTAAATACACAAATTACCAATATTAGAATTGAAGGTCTTGGTGTCACATTCATGTTCTTGTACATTTTTCGTTTATTTCATTTGTGCCCCAGCACAATTCCCAGACCGGGCGTTGTGAGTGTTTATTGAGCGAAAACACCTAAATCTCCACGAGGCTCTGGCAGGGGGTGGTGACGAACCCTGCTGTACTCTTTCACCACAACTCTCTCTCTCTTTCTTCCTGTTTCTGTTGTACCTGTATTTCGAAGGGGCCAGCCTTGTCACACTCTGTGTCATGCTGAATCTCCCCGAGAACTACGTTAAGGGTTCACGTGTCTGTGGAGTGCTCAGTCACTTACACATTTCAGGAGCTGGCTGTTCTGTTGATCGGATCAACTGGAACCCTCGTCATAACTGATGCAGTGCCACAACAATATATACAAATGAATGTATTGATACATCACTAATCAATTAGTGTAATTAATTGACTGGCCCTCTCCCCTCTTCCGACTTCCCAAAATATACAGATGGCAAACATTTCAACAGCAAACAATGTTCACCAGTCCAAACCTGAATGGTCAAACATTAGCCACATGAAGGCACCATTACCCTTTATCTCTCTTCACAAAGGCCACACCAATGGTCTTGTAAATTATGGGAAGTTTTTCTGCTGCACCTTGTAAAACGTGGAGTTATGTGTATATTCAAATTGTGGAACCAAATGAGATTTTTATTGAGTGTTAACATGTTCAGTTCAGTGATGAATAAAATATGGTTTAAGATGTCGAGTATGTTAAATAGAGTATATATATTGAAACATGAGCTTAATTAAATGACCCTAGTTTGTGGCTGTTTGTAATGAAGTATTCATAAATGGGTGATGACTTCAATTCTACTTCTGAGCAGTTTTTATGTTTCCTTAGGGCTGCGGCTCTCAATTGTTTCAACGTCATGGTCGACTGGAGATCAAAGCTTAATGGTTCACTGCCTAAGGAAATATAAAGAAACAAATTGTTTGAAAGTTAAACATTTAGGAAAATGTATGAAACTGACTTTGTTTCATTAATTATATTTGCGTTGATAAACAAGAAAATTATGAATGACACAGTTTTCAAGATAGCCTTTAATGTGGATTTTCGAGAGACTTAAATATTTATTTTTTAAAGACTTATATTTTCTGAAAAAATGGTCATGTGTCTTTAGGCTGTTTAATGTAATGAAGCTGTCCCTGAAAATTAACTTCAAAACAATATTCAATATTTTTATTTATTTTTTAGACTTTAGTTGATGAAGTCAAATCAAAAATATCCGACAGTAAATTAATTCAGAAAATTGAACAATTCCAAGAAAATCTCCAAAGTTCTTCCGTAAGTGGTTTTTTTTTTTTAAATGGTAAAAATACTCTACTAGTATTGTCATTCAAACTGAACCTTGGTTTATCAATATTATCTATTTTACTGACCCCCAAAATACTGAAATGTTGAAGGCACATGGCTTAGTAGTCAGTGTTGCACTCACAATCTTAAAATTGTGTTCCAGATCAAAATGCTTCATTTCATGTTACCATAACCTTGTGAAGAGGAATGTTGTGATCTTGATCACTTACATGCCATGGAAACCAGGTAACCAGCCTTTGGAGTCTAGGACTTGAGACCTTTATGTCTAGTGGGGGAAGAAGCTGCTGAAGAGCAAAATGGGTCTTGACAGGACTTCAGCTTAGCACCAGTGGTGGGTGGGGACAAAATAATTGTTTCTCACACAGGAGGCACAGAGTCTGAAATTTGTGGGGAATAATTAGCCAATTAAATTAATCCCAGTACTTAATTGATCCTTGTTTTTTACTTTCTGCTGTGATCAAGTACCTCAGCAGGATTTGAGCTCAGAATGTGGAGAACCAGAGATGTCACAAAGCATTTAATCTGATGCTCAATCAATTCAACTTCTCCACTTCCTTTAAACCGGTCATATCCAGCTCAAATATTCTAATTGTTTTATGTGAGAAGCCAGATTTGGACTCTCACACCCTCCCTACAATGTCATTCTAAAAATAAACAATCACATCACTGAAACCTCAAAGCTATGAGATGATCAATGATAAATTAAAGACAATGCGAATAAATAAGCATTACATTTGACAGAGTAACCTGAATGCTTAAGGGTTACAGGGAAAACCCAAACTAATGCATATCGTTTACATTCTATAAAACTCACAAACACTGTTCACTGAAAGGTATTAAGATTCAGTCGACAGGTGATTGGTGTATTCCGTGTGTGATATACAGAGTTCTCTCTGTTTGAAGTTACCTGAATCATGTTATTTTCCCCTCCTATTAGTGGAAGGAGAAGCATTCAACAATAGCTGAAACATTCAGATTTTCAAAGAAACCAAAACGAATATTAAACACACATGCACACACACACACAAAAGGACTGATACTCCATTGCTTTGATCATAAAACCCTGTTATTGTTTAACTCTAGGTTAGTCTGTTAAGACAGACATTGTTAACAGGGCTAGCCTATATATATATATATATATATATATATATATGACTTCTATATAATAATACTAGCTGATATAAAAGCGAAATCAGGATGGCACCTGTGCCCAGCGTCGCCTTTCTGGCACTTGTGCCTGTGACATGTGTAAGGATTTTCGAGCGAGATCGTTGCCAGTGCCCCTGAACTGGCTCTTGTGTGGGTGGCACGTAAAATACACCATTTTGAGCATGGCCATTTCCAGTACCGCCTGACTGGCCTTCGTACCAGTGGCACGTAAAAGCACCCACTACACTCTCTGAGTGATTGGCGTTAGGAAGGGCATCCAGCTGTAGAAACTCTGCCAGATCAGATTGGAGCCTGGCGTAGCCATCTGGTTTCACCAGTCCTCAGTCAAATCGTCCAACCCATGCTAGCATGGAAAGCGGACGTTAAACAATGATGATGATGATGATAAATATTGGTTGATTTCTGCAGTTAAGTTTTACACTATTTGTAATGTATATATCAACTCCCATGTGGATAGGAAAGCCTTCTTTTTTTCTGTCGAGGGCTTATATGCCCCTTTATTAGTCTATTTCCCTTAGTCATTGCACAGTGATCACCATAAACTTTAAGCTTATATAAAAATACCATTATTATTTATTATTTAAAGGATTGTAAACTCGGCGCCATACAAAAAAACCATTCGCACCGAATGCATCTAGAAAGTTTGTTTACATAAAAACAAACGCAAACTACTATAGTTCTTAAATTTGACAGAAATGGGGAGGCTAATTTGCTGGTGTAAAGGTAACACACTTAGTCGCATTAACAAAGGGATGTGGGTTTGACTCCCATGCAGATAGGAAAGCCTTTTTCCTGTCAAGGGCTTATATGCCCCTTTATTAGACTATTTTCCTTAGTCATTGCATGGTGATCGCCGTAAGATTTTAAGCTTATATAAAAATACCATTATTATTATTATTTACAGGATTGTAAACTCGGTGCCATATAAAAACCATTCATACCGAAAGTATATATATATATATCGCCATGCTGGACTCTACATGGTTTTTTTATTCTCTCTCTGTTTATTTCCTCTTATTCCTTTCTGTTAAAGAGCTTAGGCTCAAAACATAAAAGACTTTATCATTTTACCCCCCCCCCCCCGAGTGTCAAACTAATACACTTGCTTGTTGTTCATACACTCGTTTTCATCTTTTGTTTTACTATCAATTTCAACTGTATATATATATATATATATATATATATATATATATATCAAGAGAGATATTTTGCAGAAATAGGTTTTTAATGCAGTAGATTGGGATTATGTTTATAAAATTTAGGGAAATAACATATTTATTGCAAATGTCCTCAAACCTTTCACATACACACACTTCAAGAAACTTTATCTGGCCCGTGCAAACATAGAAAAGTAGGTGTTAACATTGTGTGTGTGTTGAAATGATCCTTTACTAACATTCCAGTGTGTTATCTGACCTTGATCATCACTTAGCAACCCTTGCCATTTTTAAATTTATCATTTTCTGTTGTAATTAATGAATATTTCTATGAATCTACTTAACATTATTATTGTCTCTTGTAGAATACTGAAGTAGTGATTCCTGAAGACAAGGTAGACGGTGTCATAAATGAGGCCGATGTCAGTTTCACAATTCTTGGTAATTTTGAACATGCTAATGAAGATGTCACCACTCCTCCAGCAAGCCAGGTAATTACAACACCCCCCTCCTACTCCTCTTTATTTTTCATGCCTTTTCATCAAACCCTGATTCAATTAAAATATCTCTTGCTCTTTTCCAATGAGCAAGTCTGCTATGTTTCATTTAATCCTATCATGCCATGTTCCTGGTATAATGAGAATAGCCTCCATGTAATCTCTACTAGATTCCCATTAAAGTGGTAATGAACAACACACACACACACACACACACACACACACACAGAAAAAGATAAAATACTCAAAATAGACAACTGATCGACATTGCAGCTTGACATGGTTTCTAAAGCTATCAACTACATCACATTGTGTACTCAATGCTGTTTTTCTTTTTCTTTATGGTACCAGCACTAGTGAGGTTACCATGTAGCTTGCAAGACCAAAATCTCCTTTGACTGCATGGGGGTTACAGTAGAGAGAGAAAGGCTTTGTGCTATGGGTTGAGTGGTTAAAGTGTGATAAAAGGGGCCGGAACAGAATAGTTTTTGTGGCTATACTACAAAAAATAATTCAATAAATGAAATATATAATAATGATGATGATGAGCATACTGCATTCAGAGCTCTGGTGTGCAGTAGAGCAAGATTTCATATTTAAAATTTCACTTAGTATTTGTCACATTTTGAAATATAATCTAATTTGAGAACCACTGAGATAGTTAATGATTATTTCTCCTCATTGTGGTGTTTGATTAAAATTAAGTAACTTGGTGACCAACATTAATTACATAAATTGCATTAACATTAATGACATTAACTTTACTGTTTGGTTTTTATGCAGAGTATGTACCCAAGTAGGTTTCTGTTATTCCTTATGCAATGTTAAATCCTTTTTTCGTTCATTTGATATTTAGGTAGACCAACCGGTAGCAAACCCTTCAGAAGACGAACAACAGATCAGAGAGAAAGAAGACAAAGAAATTAAAGCCGGTCAGTTTGTTGACGTAGTTATGTTTTTATTTTAAGCCTTTACATGGCAATAGTGGTGTTGGTGGGAGACAATCATGCCATTGACCAATGTCTAATGTTCACACTCTTTATTCCAATTCACCTGATACCATCCAAAATTTCATGATACAATGTCACGTTTTCATGTGCTTTAAGATAAATCAAAATTTTCTGTTATAATTAAATTATATGTAACCTTTTCGATACCAACTCACCTTAAAGACTGCCTTTGCTCTTCGAGATAAATTTCCTGTTTTAAAATGAAAGAAGTCATGGGTGTGGGTGGGGTGCTTGTTTTGATAGCACATCAGGTTGTAAATGAGTGCCACCATCATACAAGCAGTATAGTTTGTTTCCTGTCTCCTGTGAAAAACATGTTCATCCATGGAGAAATATTACCTTATTTGGAAACAAGTGAAGGTCGGTGACAGGAGGGGCATTCAGCCATGAAAAATTTACATTGTTGTTTAACATCTGCTTTCCATGCTGGTATGGATTGGACAGTTTAACTAAAGACTGGCAAGCCAGGAGGCTGCACCAGGCTCCAATCTGATTTGGCTTGGTTTCTACAGCTGGATGCCCTTCCTAACACTGGCCACTCTGAGAGTGTAGTAGGTACTTTCTACATGCCACTGGCACAGGCATCGGTCACGCTCGAATGGTGCTTTTTATGTGCCAGTCAGGCAGCACTAGCATCAGCCAACTAAAACTACCTCAATAAAATTTCCGTCTGACCCATGCAAGCGTAGAAAAGTGAACGTTAGACGTTTTTGTTGGTGAATTTTGTAGTGAAATAATGATTTCAAATTTTGGCACAAGGCCAGCAATTTCAGTGGAGGGGGTAAGTCGATTAGATTAACCTCCCTCCTTTCCAGTGCTCAGCTAAAACTTATTTCATCAACTCTGAAAAAATGAAAGCCAAAGTCAACCTTGATGGAATTTGAACTCAGAACGTAATTACAATGGCTGAAATGCTACTGAGCATTTTATCGAGCTTGCTAATGGTTCTGCTAGCAAAATTATAGTCCCAGGTTTGTGGAGACATTATTACAGTCTGATGGTAGTTGTCAAAAGTATTTAATAAATTCTTTGTTATTTCAGCTCTTGAATCAATGCGTAAAGCCTATGATGATGATCTTGACAGAGAGAAGAACCAATTCCGTGAAGCTCTGAAGACTATGTATACAGAAGACTACGTCAATGAGATACGCAGCCGTCACGAGTATGTTTTGTTTGTTATTTCACTCACAGTCAAACATTAGAGTCAGTTGTTGTCAGTGGATAAGTCTTTCACAGTTATGAGCAGGAGGGGAAAATGTGCTCATAGATTTCCAAGATGGAATCAGTGCATGGATGCACACATACTTTTGTGAAGAAAGACAAAAATGAGTGTACAGTATAAATTACTATAAAAAATTTGAAGGAATATTAGTTGTGAGATTATAAGTTCTCAGTGAAATGACCCTCATAGCCTGTTTCATTTAAACTTAATATTTGATTAATTAAAACAAACTGAACGCTAGCAATTTGCTATTTCACATCTTTTAACAGAATGAAAAAAAAATTTGCCTAGAGTTACCTCCCTTCCTTTGTGGGCAATATTGTGCATTCTGTAAAGTCGTGCGTTCGCCAACAGTCATCTCGTATTATTCTTTAGACTATGAAATTACATATAGTAATTTATCGTTCAAGCGGTGGATCTCCATCTTTGATGATCAGTATTCCCATTGTTCGATTAATTGCATTGCCTGTTCATTGAATTAGCATATAAGCATTCCGGAGACATGTACCGTCAATGTAATTCTCTGGTAGAATCATCATGACAATGTGTGACAAATGTATAATCCTGCAAGACAGATTATACAAGTGTATAATCTCTATAAGTACCAGGCTTTAAAAAAAAATACTGGGGTCTATTCATTGGACTATACATTCTACAGGGCGGTGCCTCGGCATGGCCGCAGTCTAATGACTGGAGCAAGCAAAAGATAAAAGATGACAAATAAGGTTTTTCGCTGCTTGCCTCATATCAAAGTCGAACAGATAAGTCATTCAGTCAAGAAGAGTTACGTCCCTTGTCAAAGTATCCGCTACTTAAATTTAGTTGTCTGTGACAATGTTATAATCTTAAGTAGTCCAACCAATTTGCCTCCCAGCCATACAATAAATATGCTGTTATTTATTTCTGTTGTTGTTGTTATTGACGAGAAATTTTCTGAACTGATTATATAAAGTGTGGAATATCCGTTTATTTATTTCAACAGATTTGAAGCCAGTCGACTTCAAGAAGAACTAAAAACATTAAATTTGCATTATGTCAGTAAATGTGAAGATTACAAAATGTTAGATGAACGCCTGACCAAATCCAAGCAAGACCAATATGAACAGATAGAGAAAATCTTGAATGAGTGAGTCATTTCATAGAATTCCTGTTTGTCTTTTATTTTTCTATTTTCTTTCTAAGATGGTTGGTGTTTAATGCCCAGCATCAGTTTTCACCATTTTGTAGGACATGTATGTCATCAGAGACTTAGCGAAATGCCTTTACCTTTTACCAGATCGATTGTTGTGTAGCCCCAAGGTGCTGGGGTTGATGTTTAACCCTCGGTCACCTGCGACCGCCTGTGACATGCAAATACCAAAACAACAAAGTACCAGCTATATTATGTGATCTCAGATTAGGATTATGTATGTAAAGTCCTTATACCTCCAGTCATGTGATCTCATAATAAATATCTTCTGTTTCCTGTTTCAGTAATAAACATTTGGAATCCTTATTGGGTGGAGAAATTGCTGAACTGAAAGAATTGATGAAGAAACGAAGTCCTAAGGGTCTCCCTGCTGGAAGTTCTTCTCTTGAAGAAGATCTATATGAGGCTCAGGTACGTGGCTACCTTTTTCCCCCATTAATAATTCAACAATAATTATTCAATTGCAGTGTGGAAGATGTTTGTAAGCCATTTAAGAAGACACAAAAACCGTTAGTTTCACTTCAACATCTAAATTTAATTTGTGTCAAAATATTTTCATTGCTTTGAAACTGCGACCTGTTCACTTACAAAACTTGAATAATTATTCAAAATGATGTAAATGATTAAAAGAAATTTTTGAGGATATTTTCTTCTGAGGACCAACATTGCATATTTTAAGATGAATTGATGTTATGAAGAGCATACAGTCAGCACCCATGTCAAAGCAGATGGGAGAGCATTGCACAGTCCTCTGGCTCCACCAGCTCCCATCAAATTATGCAAACCATTCCAGTATGACTTTATTCCATGTAAAAAGTAGCCATACTGGCACTGCATAAAAGCACCCAGAACACTCCGTAAAGTGGGCATCCCACCATAGAAAACCTGCCAAAGCAGACGGGCAGGTTTTGCTGCAGTCTTCTGACTTGCCAGCTCCTGTCAAACCGTCCAATCCATGCTAGCATGGAAAGCAGATATGAAATGATGATGCATGCCAAAGAGGTGGCCATTATTTACTTTTTTTCCAAAATTGGTTTGAGAATCATTGACACAGACATGGCTAGCATGTTGAGTGCGACTAGGAACAGGTGTTGTTCATATATTGAAGCTATTTTGCTATGCATCTTGCATACATAAAACATAAAGGCTGTGAGTTCCAGCTTGCCAATGGACTTTTGTAAATTTTGCAAATATCAAATAATCGTTATTTTTCATTTCTCATTTTAGATAATGATCCGAATGAAAGATGCAGATCTCCAGAAACTAAAGTCTCAGGTGACAACGGGGGAGGTAAAACTTCAGAGAATCACAGAGGTAGGCTTAAATGTCACTTCTATATTTTCATTTAATTAACGAGGTAAATATAATGTATAATGACAGATTCTCCATCACTTTCAACGAATGAAGATGCAGTTGTTCTATCAAGCAAATTCTCTACTCATTGAATTTCAGTGTGTTAAGTGGCTGAGTACTCCAAACACGTGTACCCTTAACCTTTTAAACCCTCTAAACAGGCCGTATTCAGCCAAAATATTCTGCCTCTTTCATATTCAAACTGGCCAATTCCAACATCTCACACCTACCCTACAATGTCATTCTTAAAATAAACAATCACATCATTGAAATCTCGAAGCTATGAGATAATACATGATTAATTCAAAACGATGTGAATAAATAAGCATTACATTTGACAGATTATCCTGAAAGCTAAAGGATTAATGTAATTCTTGAACAGAATCAACAGGGCAATTTGATTGTGTGACAAGTCTATACTATTTGGATCAGAGATAGAATAGACCCAATGGGATTCTATACAGTTTCCATCTTCTCAATTTCATTCAAAACTTTATGGGTTAAGTTGTTATACAAAATTCACGTCACACAGCAGGATCAAGCCAGGAGCCATGTGGTTGTGAAGCTAACTTCTTACCCATTCAGTTACTCACCTATATTTTAATTAGATGGTGTAATAAGAGTAGCTTTAACAAAAGACTGGTATTTAGGTAGTCATAGTCCTAGTAAAGACTGATGTTAGATGATGATTACTCTTAAAAAAGACTGATACTAGATAAAGTCGTAGTGGTAATAATGAACGCTTTAGCAAATGTTGATGACATCAAAGTAAATAACAGAATCCTAATCATGAAATGATGGATAGGAAACATAACTGCGATCATAAAATAATTCACATATGGAATTATCTAAAGATGGTTAGTCTCATGGATATGCACATACTTTGCAAAGAAAACCAAAATTTGCACACATGCACTTTTTTCCTCTTTTGGCCTGTGAGTTACTTAGCAACCTCACTAGTGCCAGTGGTATGAAACAAGCACCAAGTCCATACTGTGAAATGTTTGGTCTTAGGAAGGGCATCCAGCCATAGAAACCATGCCAAGGTTGACACTGGAGCTTGGCATGCCCTGTAGCTTGCTGGATCCTGTCAAGTCATCCAACCCATACCAGGATGGGAAATTGCTGTTAAATGATGTTAATGATCCATAGCAAAAAATTAGAGGGGACATTGATGGTAGACGTACCTTTAAAGCTTTATGTGACATTGACTTTCATAAATTTCAGTAGATACTTAAGCATTTGGTTATTAAACAGTTGTGATATTTCTTTGTGTCATGCTAAGAGATTTACAAGTGTTTAGTTGGTGACATTTTCAACTGTTGTTTCCTGTTGATGTGTAGGAGCACAAGCAGATGATATCACAGTATCTGACAAGTAAGAAACTGTACAACGTAGTCCAAGATGAGAACATATGCCTTAAAGCTAAATTAGAAAAGGCCATGGAAGAAGCCAAACCTGATCAAAGCAGCCTTCAAAGACGACAGCAACCTGTTCGAAGAGGTAAAAAAACCCTTTCTCCTTTTTCTTTTAACACTCCTACCTTTGTAATTGTTTTCGATTCATCGATGACATAAGTGTGAAACCTGTTGTCCCTCGGGCAGACTGAATCCAACAGAATTGTGTCTTGCATCTTTGTATGAAGCTTGCTTCCTGTAGTTTCTGGTTCAATCCCACAGTAAGGCACCTTGAGGGTCTTCTAAGGGTCAAAACTGATCCTTGTGAGTAGATTTGGTTGGTAGAAACTAGAAGCCCCCTGTATGTATATGCACCTAAAGACTAGTTTAAAGTGTGATTGTAAAAATAGTCTACAGGCTGATAAACAGATTTTTCAAAATCTTATGTCGTCATCATCATTTAATGTCTCTGTTATATATTGTTACAATTTCTGCACACAATGAACCATTCTAAATGAAAAAAAATTCAGTAGTTAGTCCGAGGAAGGTGATCCAGTTGTAAATGGGAACATCTGTAATATTCTGAGATGCTGTACGGCAGACAAAAATTTCCAAAGAAAAAGATCCACAAGTTCTAACTCTTATATCTGTGTAAATCTTGTATATATCTATGTATAATTCAAGATACATTAATAAAGATAAGTTTAAGACATTAATGTGTAACATCTTCATTAACACCGCCACTGAATTTAAGACGTTTATATTACTTATGAGGTATTCTATATTTTGCAGCTAGAGTGTAGTTGGGTCTCAAGGGGGTGGTACAAACCTAGCAATATGCGTTTTATAGTGAAAACAATTTCCATTCAAATGGCAGTTACCAGACGATTTTCTGTTGGAGTCTAACCGTCTAAGTCATAGTGGAAACGTGACCTATGTTGCCAATAGGCACATGAATATTGTATAAATTTTATAATTGAAAAATTTATATTTTGTACATACAATTATTCCAGCCTGTGGACGCAATAAAACAGGCTCGTGGGCAGGGGTTTCCCCACCCCTGCTGTACGGGATTTTATAGATAGGTAGTTATCTCCTTTGCCAGACAGTTAATAGCACAACAGGAACTGGGGGAATATAAATGGTGGTCTCCTAAAATGGGGGAGGGGGAGTCTGATTCTATCAGATCAGGAAAATATGAAAGAAGCATGTGGCATGTTTTTTAGGGAAATTATACACCATATAATCTGCCATAAATCAAGCGTGTCTTGAACAAGGTATCCAGTTCACATAATTCTAGTCTATTCAGCTAAAAATAATTGTCTCAGTTGTCACTTTTCCTGTAAGGTGTGGAATGCAGCTGCATCAAGGGGTGAAGCAATTCTTTAATAATAATTTCTATAATTTCAACATTGCAGTTCCTTCATTCCACCACCGTGCCAGGAGTCCAAGCCCTAGTCATTATACAAGCCAGAGGAAAGAGGAACATATCAGCCGAGACAGCCACAAAGGGAGGCGATATCAGTACAAAGGTATGTGTTTAGATTTAAGGTGTTGCAATCTCAGTATAAAGGTATGTTTGTTTTTATCTATAACTTGATTAAAAACAAACTATATCTGTATATATAGTTAATTAATGAAACATATCAGAAAAAAGCACACTCTAAAGAATAGAGCAGTGATTATTACAACAAAAAATTTAATTTTGGACATAGTTACCAAAGGTTTTGTATCCACAAAGCCAAAGCCTTATGGACAGCTTGTCGGACTTACAAAACCTTTGGTAACTCTGTCCAAAATTAAAATTTTTGTTCTGTATACACACACACACACACGCCACAGATAAATACATCTTCATCGTTTAACGTCTGCTTTCCATGCTAGCATGGGTTGGACGATTTGACTGAGGACTGGTGAACCAGATGGCTGCACAAGGCTCCAATCTGATCTGGCAGAGTTTCTACAGCTGGATGCCCTTCCTAACGCCAACCACTAAGAATGTAGTGGGTGCTTTTACATGCCGCCGGTAAGAGGGCTAGTCAGGCAGTACTGGCAACAGCCACACTCAAAATGGTGTATTTAATGTGCCACCTGCACAGGAGCCGGTCCAGCGGCACTAGCAATGATCTCGCTTGAATGTTTTTTCACATGCAACCAGCACAAGTGCCAGTAAGGCGACGCTGGTAACGATCACGCTCAAATGGTGCTATTTACGTGCCACCGGCACGGAAGCCAGACAGCTGCTCTAGCTATTTAGCATGTGATTGATATATGATAGATATATGATAGACTCAACCAGTTTTGTTTTTATTCAGTAGCTAATTAATACATTGTTGGTTCATTTTTCTTTTTCTTCTTTTCTAGATATTCGCCGCTCAAAGAGCAGTCCTTCATTACCATTTGTATTTGGTTCAAAGCAATTACTTGGAGAGAAAAGTTTATTGAGCAATAAAGAAAGCTTTAGTTCCACGGTATCGAGCAGCCGAAGGTGACAACGCTACTGTTGCTGGTCTTTGCCTTTAGCCTAAGCTCGATCATTCTGAAAAAACATTCCACCAATTTCTGAAGCTGCCAACACAAGGGCCACGAAACTGGACGGACTGCGAATAATTAATTTATCAAAATGGAAATGATGATGATGTTGAATATCTAAACTCTATTTGAACACAGACAAATATTTTATTTATAAATATAAAAGAAAGAAAAAGAAAAACATATTTTTTAAGAGATGTAAAACTTCAAGATCTTTGTGAATTTCCTTTGGAATTTTTGGATGCAGTGAAAGAAAAACATACTCGTAATGTAAATTCTTGGTTTTATTTCTTGGCAGCAATTCTCGAAAGCCTAAGAAGTAATAAGGCAATTTAATTGGTGCCAATGTTGGAGATACATACACACACAAACACCCAGTTCCCCCACCCCCACTTCCTGCCCATCCGTGACATTGCTGCCTGGTTCTGTTAGAGCTGCTGTCCTCAGATCTTCTTTTGGTTTCAATCAATTCCTACACCAAAAAAATAAACACACATATATATGCATATACTATATATGTTTGGTATGTATGTGGGTGTGAGTATGTGTATATATGCATGCATATATATATGTTTGTGTAAATGTGTGTATGTATGTGCGTGTGTGTGCATGGCAGCTACAAACACTAACAGGATCCCATTATTTAAAATTCTGCCATACTGGAGGAATGAGGAGGACCCGACCATAAGAAAGCTACAGCACCTTTCTAGATTTCTTGAAGGGGCAGGGAGTAGGATGGAGTGTGGAGGTAATGTTGCTGCTGACCATTTACTTACAGACACACAGACAGAGAGAATGGGATTTATAATTTATTACAGAGATGACCAAGCTAAAAATCAAATATATATATATATACACACACACACGTACACACTCGCCTTTCATTTCTCTCCTTTGGTATACAAAAGACAATTATTATCAGAAACATACTTGCTCCAACTTAAGCAGGAGTGTTAAAGTTAAAGCAATATTGTGTGGATTGCATAGGAAAATAGCCATATTTTAAAGATTCTTGCTTCAGCAAGAGGGGAAGGGGTCCCAACTTTCTTCAAAAATGTCAAGTAAAACACCTTTGTCAAGAAAAGATTTTTCATATGGGTCCTCACCCCCAAAAGAAACATCTAGATGTGAAACAAAGCTTAAAATCTTGCCATTAACCAATAAATCTCTTTCCCAATTGTATTTTTTAATGCAGTAAATTCAAAACTGTATAGGTTCTCTTGGAGGATTACAGCAGCTTTTGGCGATTATTTTGTTTCTATTATCTTCTTAGAACTGTGACTTTCTCTAAAAGCCTTTAGCATTCAGATTACTCACCCAAATGCATTGTTTGAATTAATCGTGTATTATCTCGTAGCTTCGAGATTTTGATATGACTGTTTATTTTTAGAATGACAGTGTAGGGTAGATGTGAGAGATTGGATCTGGCCAATTTTGGACATAAAACAACTGAAATATTTGGGCCAGATTAAATGCTAAAGGACTAAACCTTTGTTAATTAGGTGAAGGTTTAGTCGGTCACTGACCGAGATCTGGGGCAGAGGCCACATTTGCACATGTAGCTATATAATAGCATCTTAGTCTGTTCTTTCTTGTAGACTAGATAGCTAACAACTGGTCTATGTCACTAAGGAAGCTGTTTCTCAGAAACAAGTAATAAAACCCTTGAAGAACATTGCATAAGCTGATCTTTATATCTCCTGTACCAACTGTTATAGAGGTACTTCATTAAATTTACAAAGAGGAACAAAGAAAAGCAAACCTTATTGTATGTTCCAAATGTTTGTCAATTTTTAATGACTGTAATATTTGTTAAAAATGTTAGTTTTTAGCTTTAAAAGTAATTAAATATGATGACACTGCTCAGTATTTTGTTCTTTGGTAGAATTGATAAAGCTTTTCTCTTGAGCTGCCAGGAATTGTTTTCGTATCTAAGTATTTGCGGCAGTCAGTAGAGGGAGTGGGGTTATTGTAATATTTATTATTGCTTTCAAAATCTGGCATGAAGCCAGCAAGTTTGCGGAGTGGGGAGAAAACAATTCCATCAACTCCAAGTCATGTATTGCTACTTCTTTTGTTGACCCTGAAAGAATGAAAGGCAAAATCAACCTCTGCGGAATTTGAACTCAGAACGTAAAGACAAAATGTTTTATAGCACTTCTAGCTCTTCACGTTCCAAGTTCAAATGGCACTAAGGTCGACTCTACTTTTCATCATTCAAGGGTTCAGTAAAATAAAGTATCCAGATGAATGCTGGGGGATGGGGGTGGGTTAATGTAATCAACTCACCCCGTCCCTCTCAAAATTACTGGTTTTATACCAAAATTTGAAACCACTACTATGAACAGTAATCTATCATAAATTCTGTTTTTGAAGTACTTAAATATTCTATCCACAATTCTCACAAGAATGAATGAGAGAAGGTACATTGATCATTCAATCTTCTTTGGCAATCCAAACAGTACTGTTTAGTTTGTTCCTGTGTTTCAATTAAATTTTACTTGAAAAAAACAAACGTTTACCACCATATTTCGAATTCGTGTTTCAGGAATTTACTCTTTGTGAGAGGTGGATGGAGGGAGAACCTATCATGCTTGATAAGAAGCAAACTTCTAGATACAGGGTTCAATATAGCTTGTTGGCAGCAGCGCTGTTGTTACAATAAAGAACAAGCCAGTTGTTATTTGAAGATGACATTATCTTCATTGCTTGCAGAGATTTGAAACTTTAAAATATTTCTATTTACAAATTCGTTGTACTCCTGAAAGTGATGTTGGCTTTCTAATTAAATTAATTAGTTCAGAAGCGAAACAGAAAAGCTAAAATGCGATAAAAACTTCCCTCCAAATTAACTTTACCACTATTTATAAACCATTATTATTATTATGTTCAGAGGCTATTTATTTATCATTAACAGGGCCAGTATATCCTCTATCAAAACACACCATACTCTAACTAATGTAATTAAAGTTTTTTTTTGGGGGGGGGGGGTCCTCCATATAGATCACAAAAAAAAAATTCACTCAAAATAAGTTATGTTCAATTTATTATAAATCTAACTTCTCTTGGGTTTTTTCACCCCTACCTTTCTACAAATTACTAATACTATGATTACTGATAACCGTTAAAAATCCATTATTATTTTGAAAACTGTTGGCCTTTTTTGGAGGCCACAAAATACAGCTTTTGCCCACTCTTTCCATTACAAACCAAAGCCGTTTCTTAACACCCAAAACTAATCATGTTTCTTCCATCAGCAAATAATGTTCAGTTCACCAAAACATCCATAACAACAAGACTACAGTTTTATGTTTTGTTACTTTTTTTTTTTTTTTCCGTAATAGTAAATATCTTAGAAACACTGCTGCTGTGGCTGAGATTTATTCATTTAAAGGTTGATTCAATAAAAGACATATGTTTCAAATAAAATCTCACCAAGTGTTCTCTCTTCATTTTTATGTTTTTGAACATAAATCCAATATGTGTGTGTCATTTAGTATATGTGCCTGCCATTATGATTGTTTCTCATGTGTTTTTCTTTGCTAGCATGGGGTTTGGATAGGTTTCCTCTCTCTTTTTACTCATATACATGTCCAATGTGTCTCAGGCAACAAGGCTCCTTACAGACCCTTCTACTGACTTAACTTTCTACCTTATCCACTTCTATACCTACTTCCATGTTCATGAACCTCTTATATACCTTTAAATCTATCAGAATTGTACTCTATAAAAGTACAGAGTAGGTCTAGTGAGACTGTTGATGCTTGAACGAAGGCATATCGATGTGAGTTGCAATCAAAAAAGTGGAGGAGAGCTTTTAGCCAGGTTCCTCACAGGCAAAATCTTCCGACAGCAATGATGATGTCGGTAGTACGGGCATACTTCTAGCTGACAAATGGGTTGATGAGATGATTGAGGTAGTCAGAGAGAATGATAGAGTATTTAAGCTTTGTTGCAGAGTAGTACAGCAACAATCATCTTTACCTATGCCCCTCAACCAAGTCTGTCAAATGAACAAAAGGGTTGTTTTATATTCTTTTGCAGGTTACCTCAGACAACTGACAGTGACCTCAATGGACATGTTGAGTAACACCCATGTCTTCCGTGGTATACATGGTGGGCATGGAATTGGTTTGCAAAATGAAGAGGAAACAAAGCCACACGAATTCATCATCATTTAACGTCCATTTTTCATGCTGACATGGGTTGGACGAGTTGACAAGCTGAAGGGCTGTTCAGGCTCTGGGTCTACCTCTTCCCTCTACATTTAGAGATTGGCACCTCTTGATGCAACTATCCTCATTCATATGCATTACATGGCCATACCAGTGCAGTCTTCTCTCTTTCACACTACATCTGATGCCTTGTAAATTCAGATTTTCTGTCCATTTTTTTACGCTAGCACAGCATAAAGGCTTCGTTTCTTTCGAGTTTTCACATATCCTCAGTAGTCACAGCCCATGTCTCACTGTCATGTAGCAGACCTGTTTGTATACAAACATAATACAAACTGCCTTTCACTTGGGGGAAGAGGCTCTTCTTTACCAACAGAGATAGTTCTCTGATCTTCGTCCAGTCTATTCTTATTCCAGCAGCTATGCTTTCAGAACCACCACCACCTCCCACTACTAACATGGTCACCTAAGTAACGGAAACTGTCTACTAACTCTAGGGATCCCCCTTAGCATATGAGGGAGTCTATTTTTCATAAACTCTGGGTGTTTAATGTACCTACACATCTGTCACATGTAAAGGCTACCTTCTCCATTAGTTGTCCAGTGATACCACTGCATATCTTATGTGTCCATAGCTTGCACTCGATACACCTTATGGAGTTTCTTCCTGAAGGGATCTGCAATTTGTCTGTTGTCTTACTTATCAATACTTTGATCTTTGCTAAGTTGACTCAAAGACCCTTTGTTTCGAGACCTTGCTTCTATACCTGAAATTTCTTTAGTTCTGGTAGTGAAGATAGCATCAGTAGTGCTATCTAATCCAAGGTAACACCCCTCTTAATTAATGTTGAAACTCCATACAGTGTACCAAGTGCAAGTTATGGACACACAAGAAGTGCTGCCTTGTCACAGGACGGTTAAAGTAGTCTTTACGTGACAGATGAGCAGGAACACGAAACACTAGGAATGTACAGAAAATAGAATCCCGCAAATGTCCAGAGGTATCCTTAGAAGTAGTAGTTTCTGTTACTTAGGCAACCAAGTTAGCAGAGGAGGAGGTAGTTCTGAAGGCATAGCGGCTAGAATAAGCTGGGCAAAGTTCAGAGAGCTTACTACCTTCATTCGTAACAAACAGCCCCTCTGGCAGAGTTTATGATGCCTGTCTACGAACAGCTATGCTGCATGGCAGTGAAGCATGGGCTGTTTGAAAGAAATGAAGCCAGTATGCTTCACTGGATGGGTAATGACAGTGTAAGAGATTGGAGAGAAGAATTGGATACACAAGGCATCTGATGTAGTGTGCAAGAAAGCTGGTATGCTCGTGTCATGCATATGGATGAAGACAGCTGCATCAAGAGGTGTTAATCCCGAATTGTTGAGGGAACATGTGGAAGGAGATCCAGTTAGACATGGGACAATGGCTTTACAAAGGAGATGACAAGAGACTGAGACTTCTGATGGTTTGCTGTGTTTGGGAAGACCTGTCAAGCTAAGTAAGCATGTCCTCTACATCCCACTCTCAGCTGAAAGATCCTAGTCTTGCAGGCTCAGAGGTTCTGGAGGACATATCGAAGCATCCATGATAGTGTCACACAAAGGCACCTGTGCCAATACTACATTACAAGAACCCAGTACACTAAAATGGTTGGTGTTAGAAAAGGTATTCAGCCATAGAAACCATGCTAAATCAGACAACTGGAGCTTGGTGCAGCTTGCCAGCTCTTGTCGAACAGTCCAACCCATGCCAGCAGGGAGAACAGGCATTGAACAGTGATAATGATAACCCATCAGATTAATGTAAAGTTAATTTTTATAACTGAACATTAATACAGGAGTGTTGGCTGAAAAGTTCATAGGCCAACTAAGATACTCTCATGGAATGTGACCAAAGGAGGTTTATTTTTCAGCATAGTCCCCTTTGTAGTCTACACTTTTTCCATTGGCGTTAAAGTGCTTGCATCTCATGGGTGAAGAATTCATTCTGTTGGTTATAAAAGTCATCAATAGCATATATGACATCATCATCAATGTGATACTGGTTCCCCTGAGCCACACATCTGACGGATGTTTGTTTACAATCAAGAGAAAGGTACATACATATAGACAGGCTTCTTTCAGTTTCCATCTACCAAATCCACTCACAAGGCATTGGTCTGTCAGAGCTATAATAGAAGACACTTGCCTAAGGTTCCATACAGTGGGACTGAACCCAAGACCACCTGAATGGGAAGCATGATTCTTAATCCCACAGCCATGCCTGTATCTATGATTTATTGTTATTAAGCTAATGTTTAGAATATATTAACAGGAAATTTTGATGGAATGTTTTAGTTTAGATCACAACAGGAAGTTTGTGTCAAAGAACCAAGTGTGGTTTCAAGCAGATTAATAGCAAAAGAGTTGAACATAAAACTTATATAAATTCATCAAATGACACTTTTAACAACATTTTTCAGTTCATGTAACAAAGGCAGGCAAGCCAAATAAAATAAGAGAGAGGAGAAACATTAATTTGGTTACAGAAAATGGCTTAGGTTTCATTCAGGTGCCACTGAGAATGTAGAATTAGTGAAGTCATGCTGAAGATATGTGACTAGAGCCACCAAACTTGTGACAGATACATTCTGTTGTACCTACAGCAACTTCTACAAAAGCTCAATATATTTTCCTGTTTACTTTCAGTTGTCAACTAATGGAAGTTGACTCTATCGGATGTTATTTAATACTCCAGTCAGGTACATGACTACACCTTGTTAAGTGAATTCGTAACAAGTTTCTAGATAAGATAAATTAGGTGAGGTCATGATAAACAACAAAGATTCTATTTCTGTCATCTATACACACGCGCGCGCGCACGCACACACACACACACACACACACATACATACATACATACATACATACACATGCTGACTTGTGCCACACAATTTGCAATTGAATTCTTCACAAATATTTTTAAAAGCTTGTAGATGTTATTTTTCTTACATAACTTCATTGTTTAAAGCAGTGCTCTGCAACCTTTTCCCTCTTGCGGTATACTTACATTCTTTTCAAAATTCAGCGGCACACCTGAACTAAAAACATAACTTAACGTATAGGAAAAAGAATATTATATTCAGGTTACACTGTGGCATACCAGTTGTGGGGCACTGGTTTAAAGGTTACTTCTACAACTGAAGACAGCAAGTCAAGTACTTATTCTATTGCTCTCTTTTGCCAAGCCACTAAGTTGCAGGGATGTAAACAAACCAACACCAATTACCAAGTAGTGGGAGGACAAACATACATAAATACACTTACATGTATGATGAGATTCCACACAGTTTCCATCAACTAAATTCACTCACTAAGCACTAACTGGCCCATGACTATTGGAGAAGAGACTTGCCATCCATACACTTTCTGGCTAAATTAACAAAGTAACCAACTTAAACTATGAATATTATCCAACCCTCTTATTCTTGGTCTATCCCCACGCCTTAGGTCTCCCACCACTTGGCTTGAAGAATCTGTCTTGCAATGTTTTCCTCCAACATTCTAATCACATGTCCATGGTACCAGAGTTGTGACCTCTCAACACAGAGAAGTAGTGGCTCAATCTGGAGAGACTCTTCTTGATCTCAGAGCTGTGAACCCTGTCAAACATTACTCTAGAGATTCTTCAGAAGAACCCCTTTTTGGCCACTGGTACAAACAGGGGTACTCTTTCGGCTATTACTCAACATTCATGAACCCAGGTGAGGATAGGTGCATAAAATTCTCAACATTTATTCTAGGAGGGGAAAAAGCTACAACAGTGGGTCCCAACATCTAATATTTAAATGAGCTTTCCCATGGACCCATTTTAATACGTGGTCGATGCCAGTGCAGCCTGACTGGCTCCCATGCCAGTAACATGTAAAAAAGCACCTACTACACTCTCAGAGTCAGAGTGGTTGGCATTAGGAAGGGCATCCAGTCATAGAAACCTTGCCAGATTGGATTGGAGCCTGGTGCAGCCTCCTGGCTTGCCAGTCTTCAGTCAAACTGCCCAACTCATGCCAACATGGAAAGTGGATATTAAACCATGATGATGATGATGATGATAATGATATATATGAATTTTTGAACTTACTTCACAGACCACCAGGGGTCTGCAGGCCCCATGCTGGGAACCACTAAGCTAGAACATGGGGTCGTGACAGACAACATAGAAGCTAAGATCTTATCCACAAACAGGACTGACGCACCACTCACAACAGATCATGGAGGTCACACACACAAGAGAAAGTAGAAAGAACTTCAACAGAAAACATCATCATTTAACGTCTGCTTTCCATGCTGGCATGGGTTGGACGGTTTGATTGCGGACTGGTGAGCCAGAAGGCTGCACCAGGCTCAAATATGATCTAGCAAAGCTTCTACA
>NC_068983.1:44090337-44104446 GCF_001194135.2 Octopus bimaculoides | reverse complement strand
GAGCCAGAAGGCTGCACCAGGCTCAAATATGATCTAGCAAAGCTTCTACAGCTGGATGCCCTTCGTAATGCCAACCACTGAGTGTAGTGGGTGTTTTGTATGCCATGGCATGAGGGCCAGTCAGGCGGTTCTGGCAACGACCATGCTCAAAAGGTCTTTTTTACGTGTTACCTGCATGGGGGCCAGGCCGGCGGCAACAACTATGCTCAAATGTTGTTTTTCATGTGCCACTGGCATGTGCTAGTAAGGCAACAATCACACTTGAATATTGCTTTTCACGTGCCACCGACACGGGAGCCAATCCATGGCCCTGGCAACGATCACGCTCGGATGTGCTTTTAACGTTCCACTAGCACGAGCACCAATCAGGTGGTACTGTCAGCGTTTTTGAAAACATGAATGGTATAATATCACCCACCCCACCACCAAAGGACTGAAGACAGACATAAACTGCAATATACAAACCTACACATGCACACGGCATAGGTACACATGCCAAACACACAGAGGCACAGACCAGACAGATTAAACAGGACAAGACCAGAGAGAAGAGGAGACACAAAGAAGATCAAATAGTCATTGAGGAGGTCATAGAATGTGTAACAAAAGTCTTGACAAAATAACCAATAAATAATAATAATAATAAAGCTGAAGTGAAAGTCAAATATTGCAGGTGTTTATTAGTAAAATGACGGTTCCCAAATATAACAATATTTGTTCCAACACACAATTTTACAAAACAAATGCATAAATATTTAAAATGTAAAAAGATTTTTGTCTTTGTGACCATTTTATGACTTATGCCAGGACTTAATCCCTAAATTAGGAACCGTTCATCTGAAAGTTATCAAGGTATATGACTGTATGTTCTATGACAAAAGAACAGACAAAAAGACTGTCAGCTCTTTTGTCATAGAATATACAACCAATGTGGTACCTGTGTCCCCTAAAATATAGAATATAAACAGAACCGTTAACAGTTTGCAGTTGTATGAACAAGACTGTTAACGGTTTAAAGCCATATAAACAGGACCGTTAATGGATTGCAGCCTTATACTCAACATACGGGAACTGAACACCTATTTTGTATATCTTAAACTACCTCTGACAAGAGTCAACTTGCAAGTAATTTTTAATTTTATTAATTTTCTGAAGGTCTAGAATTGAAACAGCTGTAAGAGATTTTATCAATTTTTTAAATTAATAAATAATTTATTAATAGTCTATTTTCTTATCTTATTTAAATAAATATATATAAACCATGGTCTATATAGTTACCTTACAGCTGAATATTAGTTGTAATGTTCAACATTTTTATATAAGTAACTAACCAGTACCTTCATAGGATTTCAATATCCCTTAATGAGGTTTGTAACCTTTACTTTCATTCATATATATATATATGACAGGCTTCTTTCAGTTCCTTTCTACCAAATCCTCTCACAAGGCTTCGGTCAGCCAGAGGCTATAGTAGAAGACACTTGCCCAAGGTACCACGCAGTGGGGCTGAACCTGTAACCATGTGGTTGGGAAGCAAGCATCTTACTACACACCCATGCTTACACTTATTTTTATAAATCTGGTCTCTTTAGACCAAAAATCCCCAAATTATGACAAACTGCTTTCCAATATTTAAAAAAGAAAATGAAATCATCATTATCATCATCATTTAACATCCATTTTCCATGCTGGCATGGGTTGGATGGTTTAACTGAGGTCTGGAAAGCCAAAAGCTGCACCAGACTCCAATCTCATCTGGCAAGGTTTCTACAGCTGGATGCCCTTCCTAATGCCATCCACTGCGAGAGTGTAGTGGGTGCTTTTTACCTGCCAGGGTTTTCCAACCCACGCATTAAATAGGCTTTGAAGCAATCTCTCGACAAGCTAGAAATAACAGCCAAACCTCCGACTAGCTCAACATACTTTGTAGGCACTCCTACACAAGTGTACCGCCTCAATATTGTCAAATGCATCACCAGACCAAATAACCGAGGTCATCATGAATTCAAAGCTGATTTTGCTTAATACATTCAAACTGGCTTAATCATTCGAGCATCAGGTGTAGGGCACTGCCCATGAACTCCTAAGAGACAAACTGTAGATGAGGGCCTTTATTGCAAACTAGTTATCAATCTGGTTGGCAGAAAAGAGACTTCCGGTCAGATGGCAAATGAGACTTGGGCTTCAATGGTGGATTATAGTCTTGTTTGTGGCTATTTTTATGTACAGTTGCCAAAAGATAAAAGTGGTGAACGTGAATACCATCATGCTATAAGTTCCAACAATTCTGGCCAAACCAAGCTTAATGTAGGGTTGAGGTGAATTAACTTCAGTCCCACAAAACATTCCAACGTAATAGTAGTCCTGGACCAGGACACAGTAATAAGGGTGCTAGACATCCTAAGTAAATCATCTGAGCAGATCAGTGACCAATAAATTTCCAGAATGTAATCCGAATATGTATCCTATCAATTTACAGTCAATAATCTTAACTACGAAATGATATAATAGAAAACATAAATAATTCCATTGTGGACTACTTCCAATTTTTTAAATACTTTCATTATTGACTGTCAAGAATATCATATTTGATGGAATGAAATATCCTCAGGTATATTAGATGCACCTTAATTTCAGTGATATATATTCAGGAATATAACATTTTACTGTATTTTTTAACCCTCTACCATGTGTGCCTTATATGCCATCAAATACAGTAAACTAGAAATATAATCAAATGAAGAGTGGTGGAGTTGGACACCACATGGTTAAAATATTGTCAAATGCATCACCAGACCAAATAACCGAGGTCATCATGAATTCAAAGCTGATTTTGCTTAATACATTCAAGCATCAGGTGTAGGGCACTGCCCATGAACTCCTAAGAGACAAACTGTAGACGAGGGCCTTTAGTGCAAACTAGTTATCAATCTGGTTGGCAGAAAAGAGACTTCCGGTCAGATGGCAAATGAGACTTGGGCTCCAATGGCAGATTACATTCTTGTTTGTGGCTATTTTTATGTACAGTTGCCAAAAGTTAAAAGTGGTGAACCAGAAATAGAAGAAAACATGAACACACAATCATGACAAGTGTGAATACCATCATGCTTCAAGTTCCAACAATTCTGGCCAAACCAAGCTTAATGTATGGTTGAGGTGAATTTTCTTCAATCCCAAAAGGTATTCCAACGTAATAGTAGCCCTGGACCAGGACACAGTAATAAGGGTGCTAGACATCCTAAGTAAATCATCAGTTACTCACAAATGTGAGACTATATAAAAGACTCATAGAAACATTCCGGCTTAGCGATCAGGAAAAAGGCCCAGGATGGGTTAGGCGATTCCAAGTGTGCCCCATCGACTTTATTTCCTCATAACTTTCAGAAAAATGGATATTTTTTAATAAAATTTTCTTCATATGACAATTTGTTTGTTTATTGATAACCTTAACTGATCATCATTTAATACCTCTTCTATCTTGGCCTGGGGTGGACATAAAATTAGATGGTATGGAAATGTCAGGGATTAAACCCAAGGCTTTTTACATGCAAAGCACCCTACCACTGAGTTACATCCATGTGACATCATCATTATTTAACGTCTGTTTTCCATGCTGCCAGCATGGGTTGGGTGGTTTGAAAGAAGCTGGAAAATCAGGTGACAGCACCAAGCTCTACTATCAGCTTTGGCATGGTTTCTATGGCTGGATGCCTTTAGGTTTTCATTAGATTAAGAAAAAAAAAAAACAATAAAATTACAGAAAAAGACTTCTTTCTGACGATAATGAAATTCCTGCTGTTTTGGATACATTTTACTAAATTTCCCAGTAAATATCATCCCATTTTGTGACAACATATATTTGATCCAGGACCAAACAGTTACCATAGCAACAAAGGCTTATGAAGCAATAATGGCTTTGTTGATAGTGATGAGGTCTTTTTGTATAAGAATAATTACAATGGGATCAATAAAATAAATACCAGCTGAGTACTGGGACCAATGCAATCGGCTTCTGCCTCCTCAAAATTGCTTGTCTTATACTCAAATTAAGAAGAGTTATTCTTATTAGCATTGCTGGTTTTTTTTGTTTTACTCTTAGTAATGTCATCTGACCAGATCAGTGACCAATAAATTTCCAGAATGTAATCCGAATATGTATCCTATCAATTTACAGTCAATAATCTTAACTACGAAAGGATATAATAGAAGACATAAATAATTCCATTATGGACTACTTCCGTTTTTTTTAAATACTTTCATTATTGACTGTCAAGAATATCATATTTGATGGAATGAAATATCCTCAGATATATTAGACGCACCTTAATTTCAGTGATATATATTCAGGAATATAACATTTCAGTGCATTTTTTAACCCTCTACCATGTGTGCCTTATATGCCATCAAATACAGTAAACTAGAAATATAATCAAATGAAAAGTGGTAGAGTTGGACAGCACATGGTTAAAATATTGTCAAATGCATCACCAGACCAAATAACCGAGGTCATCATGAATTCAAAGCTGATTTTGCTTAATACATTCAAGCATCAGGTGTAGGGCACTGCCCATGAACTCCTAAGAGACAAACTGTAGACGAGGGCCTTTAGTGCAAACTAGTTATCAATCTGGTTGCCAGAAAAGAAACTTCCGGTCAGATGGCAAATGAGACTTGGGCTCCAATGGTGGATTATATTCTTGTTTGTGGCTATTTTTATGTACAGTTGCCAAAAGTTAAAAGTGGTGAACGTGAATACCATCATGCTTTAAGTTCCAACAATTATGGCCAAACCAAGCTTAATGTAGGGTTGAGGTGAATTTTCTTCAATCCCAAAAGACATTCCGACGTAATAGTAGCCCTGGACCAGGACACAGTAATAAGGGTGCTAGACATCCTAAGTAAATCATCAGTTATTCGCAAATGTGAGACTATATAAAAGACTCATAGAAACATTCCGGCTTAGCGATCAGGAAGCAAGGCCCCAAGATATTGTATACTGATGGGTTAGGCGATTCCAAGCCTTTTGAATAGATAGGATGCTGGCATTACTGCCTCCTGGTGAGTCACCTTGTTTTTTTTTTTTATTTAAAGAGATATTCCACCGTAAATTACCAGCCCAGAACCAGTCCCTCGTAACTCACACCAAGGTCAAGAACCTACAGGAGTTAACGAAAGCAGCTGGTGAACATTTTTTTTTTGTTTAGCAGTGTTACGATCAACACCATAAAGTCGACTCCGAGACATGATGAGGTTACATGGGACAATTTGTATTTTTACCACACAAAGTTCGGAGCAAAAGCTTCAAGAGCTGTTCATCATCGGCCCCAGGAAACCGCAAGGCTGGCCACCCTTAAACACCCCGGTGGCCAGCAAACACAATCAACTGCTCCCATACATCCACGATTGGATCTCCGGGGATTGAATGATATGACAATACATGAACTCAAGCTCTATCTAAAGCTCATAAGTAGAAGTCTCCTGGACATGATAAAATCTCAATCTTCTGGCTTGATAATCTCTTATCATCATCACACTGCCAATTAAAGGAAGGTTTCTCTAATATCATCAGAAACCCTGCAAAAGACTCCAAACTGGTTCACATTGGGAATAACATACCTACTCCCTAAAACAGTGATTCCCAGCCTGTGGTACACGTACCACTAGTGGTACATAAGGGCTTTCCAAGTGGTACGCGAGCACTTTCAGGGTAATATGCAATTTTTAGTTTGTGCCGTTTCCAATATTCGGCCAACATGTGATTAATGCTTTCCAACTCAACCAACCAGTAATCAGTACTTTTCGATTACTGGCATACCATTGGTTACCTTTTATTCGCTCAGTGTAGTGATCAGTGGCCAGATCTACCAGAAGAGGGCAGGAATTGTGAAACCATCCTATGAAGTTGCTCTCCTGGTGGCCAAAAACATGAAGGCGCATACCATTGCAGAGTCTCTCGTCATGCCAGCGGCAAAGATCTTGGTTAGGCATATGATTGAAGAGGAGGTGGTGGCAAAGTTGGAGAGTGTTTCTGTCTCTAACAACACTGTACAGCACCATATCGAGGAGATATCGGTCAACATTGCCGACCAAGTGTTTCGCCTCCTTATCCGAAACAGGACGTCATGGATGCATCATCGCTCAAAACACTGGCATCTAATTGACTATGTCATCATCAGGAAAAGGGACAGGCGGGACATATGTATCACTAGGGCCATGTGTGGAGCTGAGTGCTGGACAGACCACTGCCTCATAGTTGCTAAGCTCAATCTGCATATCCAACCAAAGAGAAGACCCCAAGGAAAGAAAACACCAAAACGACCGAATGTCAACAAGCTGAAAACAGAAACTGTCCAGAAATCTTTCTCTGAAACTCTGGCAGAACACCTTGAACCTATTGCGATAGGCAGTCAAGACGTGGAAGCAGCATGGGAAGCAATCCGCGAGATCGTGTACAACACAGCTATGGAGTGCCTTGGGCCAATCTCCAGGAAACACAAAGACTGGTTTGATGAAAACTGCACTGATAGGTGAGGAATCCCTCACCTATCCGAAACAGGACGTCATGGATGCATCCTCGCTCAAAACAGTGTCCCACATAGCTGGATCTTAAAGGCACCAAATAAATACGAGATCTCGCTTTTCATAAAAAGTTTTCTACAACACAGTAAGGAACTGTGCCACACAATTGTTTCCGAACCATGAGAAAATCTTGCATGGGTCAGAGAAAATCAAAATAGATTGTGGAATAGCCACTCTCTTTGCTTGTCTTCATTCCCTTGTCCCACAAAATGAATGGAACAAATGACAGGTACGAAATGTTTGACAAGATCATCTTACACTTACTCTACACTGATGATCTGAAATTCTATGCAAGAGATGACAAGGTGCTGAAAGGGCTACTGTTAACTGAAAAAATTCATTAATGACATCAATATGAAATTTGGCCTTGACAAGTGTGCAAAAGTTACATTCAAATGCGGTAACCTGATAGCTAATAATACTGTTACCTAACTTCATAATGGATCGAGGAAGCTTCTATAAGTATCTTGGAGGTAAATGAAGGGAAAGGGATTCAACAAGGTCAATGCGAGAGATCAGGAAAGAATATTATAGACATATCAGAATGGTCCTGAATACTGAGTTGAATTCCAAGAATAGAATTGCAACAATAAACTTCCTGGTGGTAGCAGTTGTCCAGTATAGCCTTAATGTCATGAATCGGAATATGAATGAAACTCAGAATTTGGACAGAAAGACCAGGAAGCTACTGACACTAAACAGGATGCACCACCCAAAATCAGATGTCCAAGGAAGCATATAAATACAGACAAGAGTGTAACTTCCTTGATTATGATGATGATGATGATGATGATGAGGTCACACAACCCACTAAGACAACAAAAAAAGCAAGACAAAAACTAGACTGTGGCAAGAAAAACCATTACATGAGCAATGCCCTAAATGAGCTGAGAAATCATCGTCCTCATCATTCCCCAACTCATTTGGGGTATTGCTCATAGAATGGCTTGTCTTGCCAGAATCTTACCATTTCCTACAAGCTTTCCTGTTTGGCATCTCCATCAGTGGCTGCAGAGCACTGGTTTGAAAGCCGAAATAGGACTTATCCAAGTGGCACAAGACCAGTCTCCCTACCCGGAACTGTTAAGCTAATGTCACTCATAATGGGGTAGACACAAAGTGTAGATTCTGCACTGACAAACTTGAGAGCATTGACCACATTGTTGCCAGTTGCTCAGTTCTTGCCCTTACAGAATATAAAACCAAGCATGATCAAGTTGGTCAATACATGCACGAGACTGAGATATTTAGGATGTGGTGATTAAAAACCAAAACTGTCCCCTTTGTTGCAGGTGCCTTGGGAATGATCTAAAAGGATACTGACAAATTTTTTTAACCAGATTCCAAGGAATTCAACATAGGAAGTTTATCTCCATCTAATGTACATGTGCCTGAGGTCTCTAGTTGAGACCCAGTTGGAGAATAAAAATGCAAATCAATCAGAAAATAATGAGAATAATAATAATGTCTGTACCATAGATACAGTGATTTTTTTTGTAGTCATGTATTGCTTGGAATAAAGGTAACTCCGTTTATACATACATTGTATAGTATATATAAGAAGGTGACAGGTTAACTAGCAAACTGCTCTGCTAAATCAACATCTGAAAAATAAAAAAGAAAAAAAAAATCAAGTAATGTTTTTATGTTGTGCAATGGACTACTTACAATTAAACAAACTAGATATTTATTAAACCCAGCTCTTTAATTTGCCTAACCGTCTACACAACCCAAACAGCACCCCTCAGATATACATCGCATTTAAAAGCACCTGCAATTTAACAGATTCAGTTTATATTAATGGAATTGAAACAATGATACATTTGGCACTGTGTTGTGCTTGAGAAGAAGACCCATCAAGCTGATGATCACACCTACAGGCATCTTCCAGTTTCCAACTACAAAATCCACTCACAAGGTTTTGATCAACCCTAGAATAGAAAGTAGAAAACACTTGCCCAAGATTCCACTCAGTGAGACTGAACCCAAGACTACATGGTTAGGAAGCAAGTTTCTTAACCACAACAGTCTTGCTTGCACCTGTTATCAGATATTAGCGAACAATACACCACACACACATACACATGACAGAACAACTGCCCCTCCTAGAACAAAGATTTAACACTGAACACAAGAGGTATCAACCTCTCTCTCTCACCACTCAAAATGTCCACAAAAAGCAGACAACCAATTAGAAACTATTTATTATCAGAAATTATCAGTTTTAGTCAAAAAAACTTAGCCGTCTTTTGTTCGTCTTTTATTTTCTGTCCCCAATTTAGCTTAAAGCTTGAAAAGAAGGAGACAATGTGGCCCCTATTAGAAGCAAGTATTTCAAATAATAAAAGTGTTAAATTATATTTCTTTTTAAAACGGAGTGAGCTAATTACATTTGTTGATGTTGCCTTACAGAAGTCACATGTCAGTTCCCCTTTAAATTATGCATGTAATTATATAAACTCTGTTGATTATTATATAATTTCACAACTTTAACCCTTCCTCCATCACCCCTAGACTCACCATCATCGCCATCACCATGTCAGCATGGAAAACAGACGATGATGATGTTCTATTTTGGATGGCCAACACATTACATAAATGGAGTTTTAAATGTTCTAGCTTTAAAATTGATGGCATGGTCATGGCTGGACCGTCTTTGATCATCATCATTACTAGTGTTGTTTGCTAAGATATGTTGTATAGATTATTTAGCCCCAGGTCATTTTTGATCATGCTGTAATCAATTATATTCCATGAATGACCTTCCCATTTCATTTTTTCCCAGACACAGTGTATCTAAGACTCCATTATCCAATGTGCCCTTCTTTTCTAAACAATAATGTTTGAAGGCAATTTAGCACTACCACTCCTTTCTAACACAATCAAATGATCACAGAGGTGCCATCATAGACATGGGTTAGAAAGGTTTGTAATGGGTCAACATCTCATCTTGCTTCTGTATTATGCTCCTCAATAGCCCCAAGCTCGACTCCTGATCCATCTATTCCTATTTAGTGATCTTAATCTGTTGAGAGTTTCCCACTCTACACAAGATAAATAACCAGTTCTGGGTTCAGTTCGATAGTGTGGTAACTTGAGCAAGTGTCTTCTACTACAGCCTTGGGCCAACCAAAACCTTGGAAATGGATTTGGTAGGCAGAAACTCAAAGAAGCCCATCCTGTATATTTGTGTGTGTAACTTTGTGTTTGTCATTCATCACTGCTTGACAACCAGTGTTGGTATGTTTACATCTCCATAACTTAGCAGTTGGGCAAAAAAGATCAATAGAGTAAGTACCAGGCTTTAAAAAACAAATAAGTTCTAGGGTCGATTTGTTTGACTAAAACTTTTTCAAAGCACTGAGTCAGCATGGCCTCAGTCTAATGACTGAAACATAAAAGAATAGAAGATAAACAAATGAAGCAACCGTACTGGGGCCTTTCTTCAGACCCACAGCTCATTCTCCTCGCTAACAGGTGGTTCTTGTTCAGCTTTCTATGCTAACACTGACAAATCTGTTGGACACAATAGGGTCTTTATGCACAGACACACCAATACAGTATCAGGTTTTCTTTAAAGATATTTTTTTCTTTTATCATTGCAATTAATAGCAATTAAACCGTAGTAAGAGTAAAATTATTTTATAATAGAGGGAAACAAATCTCTAAAACAACAACGAGCAGCTGTAACATTATTCAGCACATTGAATTATTCCAGCTGTTGAATGTGTAGCAATCACAACAGCTACCATCCTCAAGTTACACACATGTCTTCCGCATCTCAATAGCCCCTACTTTACATTCCTTTAAACACATTCATCCACACTAAATAACTACCAACTCCCTTCGGCAGGCATCGCTGACTCCCTACCAATTACCTAGCCACCCTCCCATTCACGTCTACCTTAACCCAGCAAAATGTTTTTCCCCTCACTGCACAAAATGGAAAAATGTTACAGTTCAGCTAAACTATTATTCACTTGGCTTAAACAAATCCTATCCACTCCCTTCACACTAAGGCACCTCTGCAAGCTGAATGGGACAAGCCCATTTCCTTTCATGTTTGGTACTGAAAAATATCCTTGATGTTTTTGGAGTTTTAGAGACCATAAAAGCATTTGTCCAGTCACTTTTAATTTCATTCAAATTCAATTTATCAAAACACAGGGAGTCAGTCAGGCAGCACTGGCAACAACTCACGCATGAACGGTGCTTATTGCCACAACTACAATTTCCATTTTTGATTTCGATTTGATTGAGATTGTGATTTTGATTTTAAATATATATATATATATATATATATATATATAAAATATATCAAATCGAAATCAAAAATGGAAATTGTAATTATATATATATATATATATATATATATATATATATATATATATATATATATATATATAGTTATTCTCTCTGTTTATTTCCTTGTGTTCCTTTCTGTTGAAGAGCATAGGCTCGAAACCTAAAAGACTTTCTCATCTTCTCGAGCATCAAACTAATACACCTGCTTGTTGTTTATACATCTATCTTCTACCTGTAAATTCAACTATATATATATATATAATACAATAATAACTATATAATAATATATAGACTCCAATTTAAAGCAACATTTATATATAAACAATAGACTTCCATGGTTGCTTTATCTCTCTAACTTACAAAGCCTTCTAGTTTGTATATAAATATTATACGTAGTTCTATACACACACACACATTATTGTCAGTGTTTATTCCCCACTACTCTTTAACAAGCAGTGTTGCAGTAACTGAGCAGTTCAGCAAAACAGAATGATAGAATAAGTAGCAGGCTTAAAAAAAAAAATTATTATTGGGGACGATTCACTTGACTAAAATGACAAGGTGGTGCCCCAGCATGTCCGCAATGTAATGACTCAAAGAAGTAGAAAGATCCATATACATATATATATATATATATATATATATATATATATAAAACCATTTTCACATCTGTTTTTCTCTGCCCGCATTGACTGCAAGGATGTGTCCTCCAGCACAGCATCTCACCATAGCTTGCAGTTTAACATGTGTGTGTATGTGTACTACTTTTACTTGTTTCAGTAAAAGAGTGTGGACCATGCTGGAATACCACCATTGGTGTGACTGGTGTGTTTCTATGTATCTATAAATATTTGTGTGTGTGTGAATGTTTGTCTTTATGCTTAGTTATAAAAACAATTTCACATTAATCTGAGGGGTTGTCCTATACTTTCGTAGAGTAGAAATTTATTCTTAACCAAAGAATATTATTGACAGTGACTTCAAAGTTTCAACCAGTTAAGCTATCATCATGTGTGTATGCATACACACACACACACACACACACACACACATATAGTGAGAGAGACAGCAAGTGGGGGAACATAATCAGGATTAACACAGAACAATATAATCACCACAATAGCTATACTTTACTTTTATATTGAGTACTTTTCCGTCTGTTTCTAAACTCAACATACACACCCATACAGGCACTCACAGATGCATGCAAGCACACATATTCATTCAGTAAGTAAAACAAAATAACATTCAGCATTATGTACAAAAAAATATATACAAAACACCATGGACTGTAGCAAGAAAGCAAACCCAACAAGAGGCTGAATGTTTATTTAAAGTGTAAAAAGGTGTTTATGTGTGCACAAGTCATTTGTTTAATTATTTATTCTAAAAACAGTTTGGTAATTCCAAATTCTCGACCTGGTACCAATGAGAGTAAGTCGGGATGAAGTCGGACATTTATAGCAATTAACTTTGCTTACACAGGTTGTGTATTTTACAGATTATGATGACAATCCAGGTTGGGCACTCCACAAATACTGTTAACCCCTTAAAACTAACAAAATGAGGTCAAAAGAGATTGTTACCTTGTTTGCTCTGTGTGTTTGCGTGTGGTGAATACGAAACAACTTTCTCTTGATGAACCACTGCAATCACTGTTTTACTCTTTTACTTGTTTCAGTCATTTGACTGTGGCCATGCAGGAGCACCGCCTTTATTCAAGCAAATCGACCCCAGGACTTATTCTTTGTAAGCCTAGTACTTATTCTATTGGCCTCTTTATGCTGAACCGCTAAGTTACGGGGACGTAATCACACCAGCGTCGGTTGTCAAGCGATGGTGGGGAGACAAACACACACACACACACACACATATATACGACGGGCTTCTTTCAGTTTCCGTCTACCAAATCCACTCACAAGGCTTTGGTCGGCCCGAGGCTACAGTGGAAGACACTTGCCCAAGGTGCCACGCAGTGGGACTGAACCCGGAACCATGTGGTTCATAAGCAAGCTACTTACCACATAGCCACTCCTACGCCTGTTTACCTTAATCCTTTAACATTTCAACTAACCCTTCCAGCTCAAATAGCAAACCTATGTTATGTTCTCCAATCCCATTATGGTGGTATGGGTTGGATGGTTTGACAGGAGCCCCACCAGGTTTCATAGCCTGTTTCGGCATGCTTTGTACAGCTGGATGCCCTTCCTAATGCCAATCACTTTACAGAGTGTACTGGGGTCTCTTTATGTGGCACCATTACCAGTACTTTTTGCATGGCACAAAATAAACAAATCATCAAAACCTTGATGCTACACAATAATTCATGATTAATTCAAAACAATATAAGTATTACAATTGAGAGAGTAAACTGAATGCTAAAGAGTTAAAATGTATTCTAAAGGAGAATGTATTTAGTTCTTATACCTCAACAACAGTTTTATACATATCATATCTGTTTAGCATCTGCTTTCCATGTTGGCATGGGTTGGACGGTTTGACTGAAAACTGGTATTCCAGGGAGCTGCTTTGATTTGATCTGGCAAGGTTTCTACAACTAGATGCCCTTTCTAACGCCAACCATTCTGAGAGTGTTATAGAGTTTTTACGTGCCACTGGCACAGGTGCCATTGACTTGACACCAGCATCGACCATGACTATGGTCTCACTTGGCTTGAAGGGCTACACAAGCATGATATATTGCCAAAGTCCTTGGTCACCTGTCACTGCTTCCATGAGGCCCAGCATGCAAATGGTACTTTTTAAGTGCCACCAACACAGGTGTCAATCAGACGGCACTGGCATCAGTCATGACTATGATTTCACTCAGCTTGTCAGGTCTTCACAAGTACAACATATCGCCCAACGTTTGGAGGGTGCTTTTAATGGACCAGTTACATGACACTGGCATCAGCCACAACTACAATCTCAAAACCAGCCATGGCTGTATGGTCAAGTTTGCTTCCCAGCCATGTAGCTTCAGGTTCAGTTCCATTATACAGCACCTTGAGCAAGTGTCTTTTACTACAGCCACAGGCCAATCAAGGCCTTGTGAGTGGATTTATGGAAGACAGATGCTTAATGATGATGATGATGATGATCAAACTGAAAGAGGCCCACTGCATGTATATATGTATGCGTGTGTGTGTGTATAATCATCGTCGTTTAACGTCCACCTTCCATGCTGGCATGCATCTATATATATATATATATATATATATATAT
>NC_068983.1:44073987-44090163 GCF_001194135.2 Octopus bimaculoides | reverse complement strand
ATGTCACAATGTCATAAACAAACCAGCACCAGTTGTTAAGCAATGGGGGAGGGGGGCACAAACACACACACACAAATATATATATATATATATATATGGGAGAATATACGAAAAAACAACAACAGACGAGGACAGGTGGTGTAAATAACAAAAGGATGTATTAGTATGACGCTCGGGAATACGGAATACACACACATACATACATACATACATGACTGGCTTTCATTGAGTTTCCGTCTACCAAATTTGCTCACAAGGCTTTAGTCAGCTCTGGGGTCATGGAGCGAGACTGAACCCAAAACTTTATGGTTGGGAAACAAACTTCTTAACCACACAACCATGGCTATCAGTGAGTGTTTGTTTACATTTGCAATGTCAAGTGTTGAGATTCAATCAGTGGTTTTCAACCCAGGGGTCACATAAGATTTTGTTGTTAAAGTCTACGTACAATAAATTGGTCATACTTCTTTTATACAATTCCTAATGATATTTAATTAAAAAAATATAATAGGAGTTTTTTTTAAGCATCAAATGGTTATGGGGGTCATTTGAGTAGAATAGGAATGAAAGGGGTCCATAGGCAAAAAAAGAGTTGAGAACCACTGATCTAGTGTATGATAGAGGGACAAACACAGGAGTCTTGCTATAGAGGAGATACATGACTATCCTGCACTATAAGGGGAGGAGTAGTCAGAAAGAAGGTTGAGATGCCAGAGCAGTGATATGCTCTAATGATTCCTCAGTCCACTGCCCAACACTGGGGATTTAATTATTGACTCTGGAAAGATGAAAGATGAAGCTAATCTTGATGGGATTTGAGTTGCGTGTGGAAGGCATTGCATTCAGATGATCTAACAACTAACTCTGTGATGTATTAATTGGAAGGTTAATGAAGATATAGTGCAGACTAGATTGGAAATAAATTAAAAAAAGATAAAGTTTAGTCTCTCAGACCTCAAAATATCTCACTTAAAATATCAATAATCCTCTTTATTATCTCAAAAGCCCTCACATGAAACCTCAATCTTCTCTTAAAATCTCAATAATTTCAGTTGTCTCAAAGGCTCTCATTTACAACCTCGATTCTTTTTATAGTCATAAAGCCTCTCATTCACAACCACAATCCTCTCTGTTGCCTCAAGGCCCTTCACTTAAAACTTACATCCAATCAGCTGTCTCAAAAGCCCACACTCAAAACCTCAATCCTGTGTATGATATCAAAAGCCCTGTGATAACTTAAAACCCTTTACTTAAGAGCTGAAATATTTCTATGGTCCCAAAGTCCCTGACTTAGAATCTCAATCTTATTTTTGATCTAAGGTCCTTCTTTTTAAAACCACAATATGTACTTCATTTTACTGTGTACTCACACACACACACACCTCCATTTTATTACTTATGTTAGGAAACATAGCCAGAGCTAGCTAACATCATACTGATAACTAAACTCAGATAGTTGTCATAATTCCCTTGTGTGTCATATATTTATATAAAACTTGCGTTTACAGACAATCTACACAACAGATGTTGGACCAAATGCTTAAATAAAAATTGCTGTGAAGTCAAAATAGAACAGAATTGATAAAGGAATAATTTGTGGCATCACCAAGAGAACAGAAGAACTGCAAATGTGACTTTATTTAAGTAGGGTGTGGTGATACTTCGTACAATACTTCTCACAGTAAAAATAAAACTGAAAATTGCAGAAAATATGAAATATTGTTTTAAATTGTTTTCCTCAATCTTTCAAAAAAGAAACTATCTGATGCTTCTATGCTGAAGAAGATATATCATTTTTTAATATTTTCTTGAGATATGGAAAGAATAAAGGGCTATTGTTTAACCCTTTTCATACCAACCTACTTGAGACTACTATGGCTTTATGATATAAACTTCCAGTTTTTAAAATGACTGAGGTTGAAGTTTTTCATCAGAATTTTAAGTTAACTTACATTCCAAACATCAAACAATTTACAAAGTTAATTCAATAAACACTCCATTATTTTGAAAATTATTTGAAACAAAGGCAGCAGGTTTCAACAGAAATATGGCAACAAGAAGTTGAAGTGATCTAAATTAAAACCTTTTTTCAAAATTCCACATCAATTTATGTTCTAAACACCAGTTTAATAATGAAAGTTATTTTTACTAAATTCTTAATTATTTTCGAAATTAACTGTAACTGAGGCAGTGGATTTCAACAGAAATATGAAAACATGGACTACAATATTTCAAAGCAGAGAAATGAAGTTGGCAGAAACAACAGAAAACAAGACAATACACAGCAATATTGAGTTAGATCTCTCTCTCTCTTGTTTAAGTTCTAATGACCTTGTCAATTATTCTGCTATGTACCAGTAGGTAAGTATGCCCTTTCTTTATGTAAAAAAGACATCTCATTGTTATTAATGCCCACTTTTCCATGCTTGCATGGGTTAGACAGGATTCGTTAAGGCAGATTTTCTATGGCTGGACATTCTTCCTGTTGCAAATCTTCACCTGTTTCCAAACAATCGAACATTCCCCTTTAGTCTGCACATATTTTCACAGACGACTGCAAACAAAAGTCACAACTGATGTGAAAGGTGAATTTGTTGAAAATTAGCAGATGATAAAGGAGACACACAAACTTATACAAACATACGACATACAACTTTCCATCCACCAAATTCACTCACAAGGCATTGGATGTCCTCAGACCAGAGTAGAAAACACTTGTCCAAACAGTCACACAGTGGAACTGAACCCCAAACCATGTGTTTGGGAAGGAAACTTCTTAACCACACAGGTCTCGGTCATTGCCTCCATGAGGCCCAACATTTGAAAGGAACTTTACCTCCATGAAGCCCAACATTCAAAAGATGCTCTTTGCATGCCACCAGCACGGGTGCACTTGGCTTGATGGGTCCTCTCAAGCACAGCACATCGCCAAATGTCTCTCGGTCACTAGTCATTGACTCTGTGAGGCTTTAAGTTTGAAGATCATGCTTCACCACCTCATTCCATGTCTTCCTGGGTCTACCTCTACCACAGGTTCCCTTCAGTTAAAGACCGGCACTTCTTTACACAGCTGCCCTCATCCATATGCATCACATGACCATACCAGTGCAGTCGTCTCTCTTACACACCACATCTGATGCCTCTTATGCCTAACTTTTCTCTCAAGATGCTTACACTCGAACATGCACACTGACATAGCATATATAGCAAAGCATACTGGCTTCATTTCTTTCAAGCCTATGCATGTCTTTGGTGGTCACAGCCCATGTTTCACTACCACGCAGCGTAGCTGCTTGCACACAGGAATCAAACAATCTGCCTTTCACTCTTATTTACTTATTTGGAGCATTTCCTCAGATGATATAAACATCAATGCAGGACATAGTGGACCTGTTACAATTCATTTTCTGTCTTGAACTGAATGTTATAATGTCCATTATAATTAATTCATTTAAAATTTGGAGCACTTTCTACTTGAAAGGCAGAGAAGAATTTAGATCAAATGGAACGGATAAAAAAAAAAAAGGTAACCTTACTTTGTCACGACTGTAAGATGCCATTCATCATATTCTCAACTTCCTCGATTTCTTTATCAGAGGTATGGGTTGTCTTTACTGGAGGAGATACAACCTGGCAGAAATACAAAGAGTCTTTGAATCACTGATAATGGTAACATTCAAATACTGCAAATTCTTAAATTCTTTTAGATTTTAGCTCTCACTTCACTTGTTACAAGTCTGAATTTTCTGTGTGTATGGTGACATCTGGTTGAAGTACTGCAGTGAGATACCACCCAAGTGTTCTAAGTTTTGAATTAGCAGTACACACCTTAGGAGCTAACTGTTCGTTCCTAAAATAATACTCAAGATGTGAGCTGGTTGTACACATCTGAGACAACTACCCAAGTATAGCCCTAAGGCAAGACTAACACCTAAGACATAGGAAAACACGCCTAAATTGAAGATGCTCTCACTCAGCGGGAATAAAACCCAGGCAAACCAAATATGGCATATATCAAGAATAATGTTAGTTCCATGAAAAAACATAATATTCAAATTTCCACATTATCTATTCATGACCTAATTATAAATTCAAAATGACCAACAAGGCTTATTTTAGATCAATTTTTCTACCAAACTATCAAAGCTAATACGCTCTAACTTGGAATGCCAACAGATTGGGGTACAGACTAGATGCTGAATCAAAAACATTGATGAAGTTGGCCTAGATTTCATTGTGGGGTCGCTTGTAGCCATATGCAGCAGTTCCAAGCGTTTTTAACCCCTGGATAGTAGCATTCAATTCAAGTGTCTCTGGAAGATGAACAAATGAAGTGTATCTAATCACACTAGAACAGTATCTAGGCAAGTATCAAAGTAATACACATGCAAAATTTCAGCCTATAACATCAATTATTCTCGGAGATATCATGACCTAAAGATTGCTACTCATAGTCAGAAATATTATTTTGAGAAAAACACAAAATCACTGAAAATGGTTGATTTTGCAACAATGCCCAACTACAAAAGGAAAATATCCACATTTTAATGAATTTCTGAGATGTTGCTGTCTGAAATCGGAGGTATTAGTCTTGCCTTAAGCATCAGGGTGTACCATTTCAAGATGAGTGTACAGTCACAAAATATCACCTGTCAATACCCAAGACATCAGCTGAGGATACCCTCCCAAGACACCAGCTGCATGCTTAACCTCAATTCACCCATTTGTGCAGTCCCAAGACACTGCCTGTGTCTATAACCCCGAGATATCACCTGTGTATTTAACCCCAAAACACCTGCGTGTAACCCCAAGACACCACCTGTGTCTATAACCCCAAGATATCACTTCTATGTAGAATCTGAAGGCATTAATTCTGTTACAACTTCAACACAGATTCAAGATTCTGACTAACATTAAAAGTATTGTCTAACCTTTGGCTTCAGTGTTTCTGTTTTTTGTTGCAGCATAATGGAACGCATCTCATCTATGTTCTCATTCATGGAATCAGTCTGTGTTTTGGCTTTGTTGACCAACTGGAACAAATAGAAGAACAACATTAATTTCATATTCTAACAAAAACACTTTTCCAGTAAATTCAACAAAACAAAGTGTTAGTAGAAAGCATGGATAATATATATATGCATATATATAACTATGTACGTATGGAAGGATAACTGGCACTTTGTCAGTTACGGTGAGTGTTCCAGTTGATCTGATCAATAGAACAGCCTGCTTGTGAAATTAACATGAAAGTGGCTGAGCACTGTACAGACATGCATACCTTTAATGTAGTGTCAGGGAGATTCAGCATGACATAATGTGACAAGGCTGGCCCTCTGAAATATAGGCACTACTCATATTTGCCAGCTGAGTAGACTGGAGCAATATGAAATAAAGTGTCTTGCTCGAGGACACAATGTGCTACCGTGTAATGAACTCAGAATGTATTGGGTACTTTTTCGATTACACCAACACTTATGATGATTGTCTCATAAAGGCTAAAGCTCGTAAGTGACCTCTGTAACTGAGGGAAAGCAGAACAGAGAGTAGACAATGATCTTGAGCCGAGGGAATGGTGAGTAAGAAGGCAAACTGTATGTGTGTGTGTATATATATATATATCATCATCACTGTCATCGTCGTCGGTTAACGCCTGCTTTCCATGCTGGCATGGGTTGGACGGTTTGACTGAGAACTGGCAAGCCAGGAAGCTGCACCAGGCTCCAATCTGATTTGGCAAGGTATATGCAGCTGGATGCCCTTTCTAACGCCAACCCCTCCAAGAGTGTAGCGGGTGCTTTTATGTACCACCGGCACAGGAGCCAGCCAAGCAGCACTGGCATCAGCCATGCTCAAATGGTGCTTTTTACTTGCCACCAGCACATATATATACATATGCACTAAGTCATTTCCACTTCAGGTAAGGAATTATCGATCTCCTTCAGATGGATCCCACAGCAGGATTTGAGATCTTGACAATGATATAGTGCTCCCTCTGCTTACAGTGTACATCAACATGATACCTGCTTATATCTAAATGGACTGGGCTGATAAGAGCTCAGATTGGTTTCATAGCCAAGCTCTACTTCAACAAAGACTGTCAAGACACTGAACAATACAACTGCAACCACAACACTATCGATGCAACAACTACCACCACAAAAGAAACTCTCTTGCAACAAAAAAACAATGGCAGCAGGGTGGAGCTGAGTAAATTCAATTGTTCTACACGCCAGTCCCTATCAAACAAACAATCAATACTTCACAAGTTTTGTTACTGGTGTTATTGTAATAGAGAGTCACTCATCACAGAGAGAGAGAGAGAGAAAGGAGAGACAAAATAGATAAATGTTATTAATTCCCGTTTCTCTATTACAGCTAAAATTACAGATGTGTATACATGTATATACATGTGTATACATGTATATATATATGTTTTATGAGAGAGAGAGTAAAGATAGACACACCCAGGATCATTCACAAGAGATACACACACGCACCCTCTCTCTATTTCTCTCTCTTTCTCCACGCCCCTCTACATTCACAAAATCTGGATTACAAATCAGAGATATTAATTTCACCAAAAACTTCAACATGGCTTGTGGTGAGATCTTCAGATTTGCTTCACTGACAATGCGAGACATATTATCCATGGGTTTGTACCCGATACTCCTAAACTCAGCTAAGATTCCCTGACTTCTTCACAAGAGACAACTGTGTGCAATGTATCAGTAGAGCTTAGTCATGTTAGCAATCAGGTTTCAAATCAGGCCTGATAAGATCAATTCATTTTGATTGTTAAAAAAAATCAATATCTTATGGGATCTGAATAGAAGGAAAGAGGTGTCTGGTTTGAAGCAGTAAATATTTTATTCACCACATATGTATGGCAAATATGGAAGCAATGGGAAAAGACAGACAGACAGACAGATGGTGATGGTGGTAGCAGTGATAATGATGATGATGGTAGTGGTGGTGGTGGCAGAGATAGTGGAAGTGACAGTGGTGTATATGAAGATGATACACTGTATAGATGAGGTTAAGACTAGATAAATATAAGGTAAATATTTACACACTCCAAAGATGTCATTAATAGTGTATACCTAAATATTGAAAATATATACAGTATATAGACAAGGCTAATAGTATAGATAGAAATACTGTATGTATATGTGTGTGTATGTATATATATATATATATATGAGCGTCTGCTAATACTTTACAAGTACCACGTCCTCGTGTTGCTGTTTTTTTTGTGTTTGTTCTTCGTTTTTTTTCAATTTACTATATATATACACACACTATAGAAGATGTTAATAGTGTAGATATCATTTAATGTCCATTTTCCATGCTGGCAAGCGTTGGACAGTCTGACAGTCTGAGCTTGCACCAGGTTCCATAGTCTGTTTTGGCATGGTTTCGGATGCCTTTCCTAATGCATCTGGGTGCTTTATACGTGGCACCAGCATGGACAGGGTCACCAAGTAAATTGCAAAGCAAAAACCCCTTCAGCTGGGAGGGCGGTGCTTTGAGCCTTACATACAGACATACATAGGATCTATTCCATCTCAATCACGGATTTTTTGATTAATTTTTTTTAACTAAACAGTTTGAAACTTCAAATACTGGTAGAATTTCGCATAGAACACAGACTACTCAGAACGTTTTTGACAAAATTTTGTATTTTAGAAGTTATTGCATGTTAAAGTTGTCGTATTTGGGTAATTTCAACCAATCAACGACGTGTATTCAGTTGAAGAAAACTACTGCTGTTTGCGATAGAATTCGAAGAGGAACGACTGCTGGGTCATCTCCACTAAATGTCACCACTCCATTCAAAGAATCAACACGAAGAAGGAAGAAAAACTATTTACATATATTTATTTGCTTGCCCAACATTGGTGTTTTATCACATATAAAGCACACCGGTGTTCAAAAGACCTATAGAGCAACAAGTCTGCAGTTATCTTTTTTGTTGTTGAAGTATATGTAGTTTCAAAATGTCTTATATTACAACTATGAGATGTATTGTTATTGTCATGATTTTATCTTACTATAATCAACAACAAACACATTTCGTCAATATAAAAGTCTTTATTAGATAAAAAAAATAACATTATCAAAACAAAATAAATAGCGGCTTACACCGGAAAATACGGTAATTGCAGTGGCAGTGACAAGTTCGCTCGCTGGTTGCTAGTGCAGAAGGGAGGGAAAGAGTAAGGAATGCACGGTGCTGACTAGAAAGGAAGAAAGGATAAAGGTGACATCATCTTCACCTGCCGTACAAATAGAACAGAGTGGTGACATTTAGTAGAGATGACTCGGAATTTGTTCCTCTTTGATTACTATCGCAAACAGCAGTAGCTTTCTTCAACCAAATACATGTCATTGATTGGTTGAAATTACCCAAATACGACAACTTTAACACAAACTAACTTCTAAAATATGAAATTTTGTCAAAAATGTTTAGAGTAAACCGTGTTCTACGCGAGAAATTCTACCAGTATTCGAAGTTTCAAACTGTTTAGTTAAAAAAAATTAATTAAAAAATCTGTGATTGAGATGGAATAGATCTCACACATACATACATATATATACACTGTATAGATGAAGTTAGGATTATAGATACATTCTAAATATTCCCTTTACAGGTGATGCTAATAGTATAGATACCATCATCATTTTACATCTGCTTTCCATGCTGTCATGTGTTGGAGGTGTTAACACAGTCTGAGTGAGCTAATGTAGCTGCTGTTTAACTCTTCCGTTATTTGTTGAATTATTAACCCTTTGGACCCCAACCCACCTGTGACTGATCCTGATTTTAGGACACAAACATCCTATTTTAAAGTAATCTAAATTAAAACCTTCCATCAAAATTTTGTTTTAAGTTACATTTCCAAACATCAGCTTCATAATGACAAAGTTATTTTATTAAATTCTTCATTATTTTCAGAATTAATTGAAACAACAACAGTGTATTTCAACAGAAGTATGATAACAAAAGGGTTAAAGTGATTGAAATTGCTTACCTTCTTCAGATTTGTAGTTACAGGTTTCGTACAAGTTTTCCGAACACCACACTTCTTATTCGGAACCATCACTCGATTTTTCTTGTTGTGCTTGTGTTTACCCATGTTTGTTCTCAGTCAGCTACAAGAACCTAAAGTTAATATATAAAAGAGAGTGAGTCAAAGAATGAGAGAGGGAGAGAGAATGAGACAAGGTTTAATGTTAGTTGTTTCAGATGTCTATATAACAATAATCATCACATCATCATTTAACATCTGTTGTCCATGCTGGCACAGATCAGACTGTTTGACCAGGGCTGGTAAGCTGGAAGGCTGCTCCAGACTCTAGTCTAATTTGGCATGGTTTTCTATGGCGGGATGCCCTTCCTAACGCCAACCACTCCAAGAGTGTAATGGGTGCTTTTACATGCCACCAGCATAAGTGCCTTTTGCATGACACCAGTATCTGCCACGACTGCAACTTTGCTCAGCTTGATGGGTCTTCTTCTCAAGCACAAAGGTCTTGGTCATTGCCTCCTTGAAGCCAAACACTTGAAAGGAACTCAGTCACTTTGCTTCCATGAGGTCCAATGCTCTAAAGGAACTCAGCCACTCTGCCTCCATCATCATTATTATTATTATTATGGTGATGATGAGGTGCAAGTGTGGCTGTGAGGTTAAGAAGTCTGCTTCCTAACCACATGATTTGGCTTCAGTCCCATTGCATGGCACCTTGGCACATGTCCTCAACTATAGCCACAAGCCAACCAAAGTCTTGTCAGTGGATTTGGTAGACAGAAACTGAAAGAAACTCCTCGTGTGTGTGTGTGTGTGTGTGTGTGTGTGTGTGTGTGTTTGAGCATTCTTCAGCTCATGTGGTAGGTGCAAATGAGCATCACTGTCATACAACCAATGTCATAAGTTTCCACTCTGACATGAAACCCTGTCTGGCTTGGAAACAAAGGAGGGTTGGTGGCAGGACGGGCATCTTCCCAAAGAAAATCTGCTTCAATGAATTTTATCTGATCCATGTCAGTATGGAAAAGTCAACATTAAAACATGACAATTATGATGTCTGTCTGGTTGAGGGGGTTAACCAACACAAAAAAAGGTAGTTCACAAGCATGGCCCTGCAGTAAGAAGTTTATTACCCAACCGCATAGTTCCAGGTTCAGTCCCACTGCATGACACTTTGACTGAGTGTCTTCTATTATAGATGACCAAAGCCTTGAGAATGGATTTGGTAGACGGAAACTGAAAGAAGCCCATTGTGTGTGTGTGTGTGTGCGTGTGTGTTTGTCCCCCATCACAACTTAACAACCAGTGTTGGTGTCTTAACAGCCCTGCAAAGGATACTGATAAAATAAATACAAGTCATTAAAAAAAAGAAGTAAAGTACTGGGGTCGATTCATTTAAGTAAAATTCTTCAAGGCAGTACCCCAGCATGGCCGCAGTCTAATGGATGAAGCAAATAATAAATAAAAGATTTGATAATGTAGTCCAAGATTGGCGTTAGGAAGGGCATCCAGCAGTAGAAACTCTGCCAAATCAGATTGGAGCCTGGTGTAGCCATCTGGTTTCACCAGTCCTCAGTCAAATTGTCCAAGCCATGCTAGCATGGAAAGCGGACGTTAAACGATGATGATGATGATCATGATCATGGTTGTAATAGGTCTGTGAGATCAGAGTTGACACAAGGTTAAACAACTATAACAACAACCACAATTATTTATTAAAAAAACCCAGTTTATAAACTGCCCTTAAAGCTTTGATAATTCTGTGTTTTGACATAAAATATATTTAATAAGGGGGCGTGACCAAAAGTGAATTATTTTATTTCTCCACTGGTCAAATAAATCAAATCTTTTGATGTCCAGTAATAAAACAGCAGGCCACACCGGTACGCAGGAAACACCCCGCCCTATCATTCATTTATCCTACTTTACACTTTGGGTCCCTTTCATAGCTGCTGCTGCTGCTACTCCACCTTACACCTCACCTGTTCAATCTCACAATGCACAATAGCCATAAATCTGCCATATGTGGCAAACCTTATTTCATGTGTGTGCGTGCATGCATGCGTATGCACACACAATTTTATATGTAATCGCACACGTACATACACATATATACACACACACACAAATATATAAAACACACACACATATATATATATATATATATGTATATATATATATATATCATCATCATCATCATCATCATCATCATCATCGTCATCATCATCATCGTCGTCGTTTAACGTCCGCTTTCCATGCTAGCATGGGTTGAACGATTTGACTGAGGACTGGTGAAACCGGGCGGCAACACCAGGCTCCAATCTGATTTGGCAGAGTTTCTACAGCTGGATGCCCTTCCTAACGCCAACCACTCCGAGAGTGTAGTGAGTGCTTTTACGTGCCACTGGCACGAAGGCCAGTCAGGAGGTACTGGCAATGGTCATGCTCGAAATGGTGTATTTTACGTGCCATCTGCACAGGAGCCAGTCCAGCGGTACTGGCAACGAACTCGCTCAAATGTATTTTCACGTGCCACTGGCACAAGTACCAGATCATCCTCATTATCATTTAGTGTCTGCTTTCCATGCTGGCATGGATCAGATGGTTTGACTGGAACTGGTAAGCCAGAGAGCTGCACCAAGTTCCTGTCTGATTTGGTATGGTTCCTATGGCTGGATGCCCTTCCTAAATATATATATCATTCCCTACCCATTGCTAATATTGCCTTATCCACAGTTCACCTGCAAGAAATAGCAGCTAAACCCACCTCAAATAACATCCTATTGTCTTGTATACATATGTACCAATTAGGCAGCATTTATGTAGTTACCTACCATGCTAGAAATAACAACTAAAATACCCTTTAATAAAAACAAAGGACACATTGGTAATGAAGTGAAGATTAATTGCATCTAAAAGATAAGATGGGATGTCCATGGCTGAACACAATTTTAATTACGCCCCAACTAAAACCAACCACCACCACCACCACCACCACTGATAGCATGCCGACATTCTCCCCTACCTCACCACCAAAAGCCTCCTTTGTACCTCAAGGACATATAGAAATTCTCAATAGATTGGTCACCCAATCAGATCTGAATATAAGGATTAATAAGAACAAAATTAATGAACAAATATAACAGGGTCTTCATTATCATCATCTGTTTTCCTTGCTGGCCTGGGTTGGGCAAGAGCTATCAAGGTCAAAGGCAACACCAGATTCCATGTTCTTACATGATGTCAACATGGATGCTTTATGCAATATTTTACACAGTCATTGAGCGTGGCCTAGAAGTAAGCTTGTTGCCCTCACAATTGCAAGACTGTGGTTTCAATTCCAAGACCAAGCAGCAGGCTGTGTTCTTGAGCTAAGGACTTTATTTCACATTACTCCAGTTCAGAGGGAAATGTGGTCTCAGTCACTTCAACTCCATGGAAACCAGGTAACCAGCCTAACGAATCCTAGGACTTGAGACAGTAATGTCCAGGCATTGATGATGGCACCAGTGGTATTTGTAGCTCCTTTTCTGAGTCACAGAGACCCATAGGACTGGTTTCCTGGTTTCGGTGGTGTATATATTCCCTCCTGGACAAGACGCCAGTCCTTTGCAGGATTTCTCCATTCTGCCAGCTAAGTGGACAGGAGCAATGTGAAATGAAGTGCATTGCTCAAGAACACAATGCATCACCCAGTTCAAGAATTGAAACCACAATCCTACAATGATGAGTCAAACACCCTAACCACTAAACCATGTGGTATTAATAATGGTAGTTTAATGTTTTCATTTTACGGCTTTTTTTTTTCCCCTCAGTTATCATCATGGTTTGGACTGGTGTATACCATGTGTTTGCTTCGAGATTTCAATGAAGCAATCATTTATTTTACACACACACACACACACATATGTATGTACACTCCCACACACACACACACACACACACATTTCTGCACTCATCTTCACCTTGCACTGTACTCTAACACTATTGTGTGGTGACTGACACCACTCCCACCCCCAGATGACACTAAACATTGAATTCTTTTACTTTAGGTACAACAAAAAATGGTGGGGTGGGGGAAACAATGTAGGTCTACAAAAAAACAAACAAGTACTTATTTTCCTACCCCCTCTCCCCAGAGAAAGCCGGGGGGGGGGACAAGGTGAGAAAGAAAAAACATCAGAAAGATATGAAAACAATGAAATAGAAGAGGGACCAAGGAATAGTAGTAAGAAGTGGAGAGATTTGATCTAAGGGTCTGAGACATGACCCTTAGACATGACCGCAGGCACAACTGCACCACCCCCTTGACACCCAACTACACTAGCTGAAAAATATAGAATACCTTATAAGTAATATAAACGTCCTAAATTCAGTGATGGCATTAATGAAGCTGTTACGCATTAATTTAATGTAATAAACTTATCTTTATTAATGTAAATCAAATTATACAGAGATATATATACGAGATTTACTCAAATATAAGAGTTAGAACTTGTGATCCACCTGCAGACCTTTTCCTTTGGAATTTTTTGCCTGCCACACTAAAAAGTTTCCCCACCCATCATAGACTACCAAATCCACTTTTTTCTTTCTCTATATCTGGTCCATGAAAATAATATGTGTGTGTGTGTGTTACAAGAGAATCCGAGCCTTCTAACATACTTCTCATTTCATAGAAGGAGCCAGCCCCAGATATCAGAAGTCATAAAGACAGATTCGGAGATAGAGGACAGAGAAAAAAGGGAGAGAGAAGCGGACAGAAAAAAAGCCATGTGTGTGTGTGTGAGAGAGTGAGACAGACAGGTGATCAAAGAAGCAGAATGCAGGAGATTAGTTCAAAAGAATGTAGTAAAGGGTAGACAAGATAAGACAGAACGTTCCCACCTCTGTATGCTCCCCTCCTACTCACACACACACAGCCACCCTCAGCTCTTCCCCTCTTTTATGTCACACAGCACACAACACCACCATAGATCACAACTAGATAATAAAAGGTTAATAACAGGAGTCAAGAGAAAGCTCCTTTCTTTCACACATACACACACCACCATCCTCAAATGCTCTCCCACCACACACACACATAACAACCACCACTGTCCCTACACCCCTCCCCATAGGTCACCACAAGATAACACAGGTTAACAGTTGGTCCTTCTGTTTGCTTACAAATCATTGCAGGAAGTTATCTTCCAGATCATGCTTAAAATTTATCCCTCTTCATGGAGAAACAAGTTCAAAAGGTCATATATATATATATATATATATATCATCATCATTTAACGTCTGTTGTCCATGCTGGCATGGGTTGGACAGTTGACTAGGCTGGCACACTGGAAGGTTGTGTCAGGATCCAGTCCGATTTGGCAGTTTTCTACAGCTGGATGCCCTTCCTAGAGCCAACCATTGACCACGCTTGAATGGTGCTTTTTACGTGCAACTAACATGGGAGCAGTCAGGTGGCACTGGCATCGACCACATTCGAATGGTGCTTTTTACGTGCCACCAGCATGGGAGCAGTCAGGTGGCACTGGCATCGACCACATTCGAATGGTGCTTTTTATGTGCCACCAGCACGGAAGCCAGTCAGGCAGCACTGGCAACAATCATGCTTGAAAGGTGCTTTTAACTTGCCACTGGCACAGGTGCCAATCAGGCGGTACTGTCATCAGCCACGACAACAATTTCACTTGCTTCAACAGGTCTTTGCAAGTGCAGCTTATTGCCCAATGATTGAAGGGTTATGTTGTACCATGCCTTTTCTACAGATCGAGCAGGGCCATCTACCTGAAGGGATTTGTGGTTTGTCTGCCTTCCTTTCCCGGAGCGTCCAATAACACTATCCGTATCACGTCCTCACTTTGTTGTCTTTTTGTTATTGTTTTTTTGAACTTATATATATATATATATACACACACACACATATACATACATATATACACCCATATATACATTCATACACAGACGTTTATACAATCTTCGGGCTTCTACAGAGAAGAGTTCATAACCTTTCACTGTTATATTTGATGGATTTAATACTTCAGATTCTTTTAAAAAATGGTTAATGGAATCATATTCCTTAATATTCCTAATTTGTACAAGATGTCTATCATATTCTACTCAAGCAGTTCCCAGTTGCAATATTTCTCTATAACTATCCTTTGTTAAAAACTATATTCAACTTATATTTGTTAAACATAATCCAAATAAGTTTCCCACTGAGATTTGTTAACAAAATTACTCTAATGCCATGTGCAAGTAGCCCTCCCATTCTCTTTCACAGAGCTTCCTTCTCCATCATAGTCTTATATTAGAGAAGCAAAATGATAAAATTAACATAATTTTGGGCTATTAGCAATAAAGTCTTGCATTCAGATGCCTATTGTAGATGTATAGATCTGTATTTAGATAGCACTCTATATTTTATAATACTTTAGTTTACACAACTGTAGAGTCAGTCCTTTTATATGAAGAAACAGCCTGGGCACGTACCAAAAAACTGGGAATTCAAGCAAGATGGAACTTAACACTTAATGTTAAGATCAATCTTAACCCTTTCGTTACCGGCCCACCTGAAACCGCCTCTAGCTTTTGTTTTCTGAATTAAAACCTTCCACCAAACCTTAGTCATAATTTATGTTCGTAATACAAGCTTAATGATAACTAAGTGATTTTACTAAATTCTTTGTTATATTTAAAATTAATTGAAAGAAACACAGAGCATCTCAACAGAAATATGGTAACAAAAGGGTTAAAATATATAATAAACAATTCTTAACCCTTTTGATAACCACCCCACCTGAAAATACCTCTGGCTCTGTAGTACAAATGTCTTGCTTTCAAAAGTTCTAAATTAAAATCTTCCACCAAACCTTAGTCATAATTTATGTTCCTAACACTAGGTTAATGATATGTTATCTTACTAAATTCTTTGTAAAATTTAAAATTAATTGATAGAAACACAGAGCCTCTCAACAGAAATATGGTAACGAAAGGATTAAACATATCTTGGAGAACTCATCTCACTCAGAAATAGCTATAAGGAGATCTTCCACCATTGTAAGGGAAAGGTGCTTGCACATTGCAGGACATTGTCGGCAGATTTTCTAAGGCCAAACACCCTTCCTGCAGCCAACTCTCACCT
>NC_068983.1:44072417-44073293 GCF_001194135.2 Octopus bimaculoides | reverse complement strand
ATATATATATATATATATACACACATACATATATTTGACTGCAGCCATGCTGGAGCACCGCCTTTAGTCAAGCAAATCGACCCCAGAACTTATTCTTTGTAAGCCTAGTACTTATTCTATCAGTCGCTTCTGCCGAACCACTAAGTTATGGGGACAGAAACATATCAACATCGGATGTCAAGCAATGGTGGGGGGACAAACAGACACAAACACATATATGTATATACATACAATGGGCTTCTTTCAGTTTCTGTCTACCAAATCCACTCGCAAGGCTTTAGTCAGCCAGAGTCTATAGTAGAAGACACTTGCCCAAGGTGCCACGCAGTGGGACTGAACCAGGAATCATGAGGTTGGTAAGCAAGCTACTTACCACACAGCCACTCCTGTGCCTATATATACATATATATATGGGGGAGGGGGGGAGAGAGAGAAAGAACTACACTGTCTAATAAGACCTGTATATTCTAAGAAACTTGTATATAATGAGGGAAATTTAGCTGTTATTTCTCAATTTTGAACAACCAGACAAATAGTTGGCATTGATGACAAACTGAGGAGAGAGGGGGTCATTTTTCAGGTAAAAAATAATGAAAACGGTGGTGATGGTGGTGGTGATGGTAGCAGCAGCAGCAGGTAGTGAGAAATGTGATCTAACACTATAGAACCCCAGGTAGTGAAGGGGTTTACAACAAGAGCAGATCTCTCTCTCTCATATCATGGTGACACCTGTCATGCAATGTCATCTACCCACCTCCCCACCGTAAGTATTTCCCCCAACCTTTATCAGGGACATGACACACAGACAGAAAGTCTGGTGTGTGAGCAAATTCCAGTTTAACCTTACACCACATTACTGCAATACTGTGGGCCTTC
>NC_068983.1:44070877-44071854 GCF_001194135.2 Octopus bimaculoides | reverse complement strand
AATGATATGCTTTCATGTGAGGAATTTAATGATTTTATCTGATTATTTCAAGCATGGCTGTGTGGTTAAAAAGGTTTACTTCTCAACCATGTGATTTCAAGTTCAAACCCACTGCATGACACTAGGCAAGTCATCATCATCATCATCATTTAACGACCGTTATCCATGCTGGCATGGGTTGGACGGTTTGACCAGGGCTGGCACATTGGAAGGCTGCACCAGACTCCAGTCTGATTTGGCACGGTTTTCTATGGCTGGATGCCCTTCCTAATGCCAACCACTCCAAGAGTGTAATGGGTGCTTTTACTTGCCACCAGCAAGGGTGCCATTTGTGTGACACAGGGGTGCATTTATGTGCCACTAGCACGGGTGCCAATTTGCATGACACCAGTATCTGCCATGACTGCGATTCTGCTCAGCTTCATGGATCTTCTTCTCAAGCACAACAAATTGCCAAAGGTTTCAGTCATTGCGTCTATGAGGCCCAACACTCGAAAGGAACTATCAGTGAATTTATTTCACTGAAAATATAACCAACCCACCAGAAATCATCAGGAAGGGTGGTTTGAGGCCGAATAGTGTACACCATTCCAGTTCATTAAAGCAACAGATTTTGATCGAACTCACCATGCTGTTTGAAAATAGAATAGAAGCACACGTGTTCAAAGACAGAAAAATATGCCAGATTGGCCAACAGACTGAGGGAAGCCAACTTCCGGTCATAAAAACTTTATGTTGTTTAAGTTAATGTAGGGGACCTCTTTGTGGTTGCTCGAACAGCGAAAGTAGCAGTCAAATCTTTAATGCAAACAGTTTACTTGCAAAAGAAGACAGAGCAAAGGTAAACATCAAACAGTAACATAGACAGGTGTTTTACAAGATGGTTAAATACACTCAATGACACAGGTAAAGCCCTCCCACAACAAAAAATTTAAGTATACACACGTTTGTTGAAACAAGTAATAACCAATACATAT
>NC_068983.1:44068819-44070006 GCF_001194135.2 Octopus bimaculoides | reverse complement strand
GCCTCTTGCTCAGAGTAAAAGGCAGACTGTATGACGCATGTGTATGAACAGACATGCTACATGGCAGTGAAACATGGGCCGTGACTGCTGAGGACATGCATAAGCTTGCAAGGAATGAAGCCAGTATGCTCTGCTGGATGTGTAATGTCAGTGTGCATACTCGACAGAGTATAAGTGCCTTGAGAGAAAAGTTGGACCTAAGAAGCATCAGATGTGGTGTGCAAGAGAGACGACTGCGCTCATATGGTCATGTGGTATGAATGGATGAGGATAACTGTGTGAAAAAGTGTCACACCCTAGCGGTTAAGGGAAACTGTGAAAGAGGTAGACCTGGGATGATTTGGTGAAGCACGACCTTCGAACATTAGGCCTCACCGAGGCAATGACTAGTGATTGAGACCTTTGGAAATACGTTGTGCTTGAGAAGACCCGGCAAGCCAAGTGAGACCATAACCTGTGGTCTATGCCAGTGGTGTAACCAGCCCACTTAGGCATACCTTTCCTTCATTGGACACTAAACTCTGCTTGTGAAGACCTGTTGAGGCAAGTGAAATCGAAATCAAATTCAATGATAGCACCGCATGACTGGCATCCGTGCTAGTGGAGCGCTAAGAGCACCATCCGAGCGTGAGCGTTGCCAGAACCACTGACTGGCCCCCATGCCAGTGGCATGTAAAAAGCACCATTCAAGCGTGATCATTACCAGCATCGCCTTACTGGCACTTGTGCTGGTAGAACATGGAAAACAACATTCGAGCGAGGGCATTGCCAGTGCCGCTGGACTGGCTCCTGTGCAGGTGACACGTAAAAACACCATTTGAGCGTGGCCGTTGCCGGTACTGCAAGACTGGCCCTCGTGCTGGTAGCACCCACTACACTCTCGGAGTGGTTGGCGTTAGGAAGGGCATCCAGCTGCAGAAACTCTGCCAGATTAGATTGGAGCCTGGTGCAGCTATCTGGCTCACCAGTCCCCAGTCAAACCGTCCAACCCATGCCAGCATGGAAAGCGAACGTTAAACGATGATGATGATGATAAGACTACAGATCTAATCCATCACTGGAACTGTAAAACTTTTTGGAAGTTTATAATTTAAATATATATGAGCATGTTCAGATATGCAAGTATATGCATGAGAATACACACATAAAGCAAAACATCCAAATCTAATACTTATGGGCAAGCTTAT
>NC_068983.1:44060424-44068500 GCF_001194135.2 Octopus bimaculoides | reverse complement strand
TATATATATATATATATATATATATATATATATATACACACACACACACACACACACACACATACATACATACATGTGTCTGCCTATATATATGACCACTGTGAATGTATCATTCATTTTGCATCTGTTTTTCAATCCTAGCATGGGTCAGATTAAACTGCACACATATATATATATCTTTCTCCATACTAGCAGAGTCTGTGGTTTTGCATATAGTCTTCTTGCATTGCATGAGCGCAGGGTGAGTGAGGTGGGGTACAGAAACAGTAAATAAATTAACAATTGTTAGCAGATGTTTGATTTTAGTGTCACATGATCTCACCATAATGCCGTAAAAATGGCTTCTATTTCTTTGAATTTGAAACATGAGAGAGAAACATACACAGACAGACAGGAACACACAGACAGAGAGACAGTGTGTGTGTGTGTGTGTGTGTGTGTGTGTGGTTTAACCGAAACTACAAAAGCAACTTCAGGGAACATGTAAAAATATTTGCACATGGCAAGCATTTCTATCTTAATTGCCTCAAAAGTTGCTGCAACACAAGACTGATATCAGATAGCATCGTAAACTATTTAACTTCCTGCAATCATGTATACACGCTTTTTTGCTTTTTAATAACTTAGTGTCATCATCATTCTAACGTCCACTTTTCCACATCCACATTGGCTGGATGGAAGTTGTTGAAGCAGGTTTTTTTTAGTTGGATGCTTTTCCTATTGCCAACCCTCACCTGTTTCCAAGCAAAGTAATATTTTTCATGGCTTGAGATATATTTACACAGAAGTGTGGGTGCCACATAAAAAGCACCCATTACACACAGTAAAGTGGTGGTTGGCATTAGGAATTTCTAAAGACTTGTCATTGTGACCACTATCACTTATGCCAATGAGGAAATTGTCCAGGGCATCATTTGAGCTAAAGCCAAATTCCCTAATATCTGATTAACCCTTTTGATACCAACCTGCACCAGTCAATCTCTAGTTCTATGATACAATCTTCTAGTTCTAAAGTTAGCAAAATCAAAACTTTGCATCAACAAATGTGGTATATATAAATCCAAAATTCTAATGCAACAAACATCCTGACAGACGATACAAAGACAGACAGGAAAAAACAAGGACAAGTCATTCGTAGCTTCCTCTCATCAGTCAAGTTGTCAAATTATCCTTACAGTGTTGGCCTATTACACTTGAGACAGGTCAAATCTGGCTGGCCCCCAAAATCTAAGCTTTGGACGTGGTTTCTATGGTTGGATGCCCTTCCTAATGCCAACCACTTTACAGAGTGTAAGGAGTACTTTTTACCAAAGTCACCAAGTAGCTTGCAACACAAAGACTCCTCAACTGAGAGGGGGAATAATATCAAAGGAAGTGGCTTCATGCCAGGTGATGAGAGGTTAAACTATGATAGACAGAAGAAATGGGTATCTTTTATTATTGATCAATGTTACTGGAGTGAGAGAAAACAGGCAGTGATAGAAGAAAGAGGGAGGGAGGGTGAATGGCCGCATAATGACTGTTGGTAAAGGGGTAAAACAGAGACAACCAGGTGATTGAACAGAAGAGCAAGACAGCAGGCAGTAAAAAGGAGAGAAATAAGAGAACCTGCAATGGGAGGGTGATAATCATCATCACCATCATCATCATTTAACGTCCATGTTCCATGCTGGCATGGGTGGGATGGTTTCACAAGAGCTTTTTGTGACTGTTTTGGCAGGATTTTTACAGCTGGATGCCCTTCCTAACACCCAACCACCCAGCAGAGTGGAATTAGTGCTTTCTACATGGCACAAGCACAAACAAGATCAGTTTTGACAAGGTTTTTGGCACAGCTGAATGCCCTTCCTAACACCAACCACTTTACAGTGTGACTGGGTACTTTTAAGTGGCACCTACACTGACAGGGTCACCAAGTACCTTGCAAGACAAAAACTTTTAAGAGGGGAGGAGGCATTGGAGGAGGTGATGATGAAAAGGTTATAGTGTGACAGATACAGGTGTCTTGCTGAAGAGGAAGTACAAAGTTACCCAGCCGGAGATTAGGGATGAAGACAGAAACAGGTGTGCTACCACAAAGAAAATACACGGTTGCACAGTGTGAGGGAAGTGCAAGAGAGATAGAGACAGAGACAGAGACAGAGAGAGAGAGAGACAGACAGACAGAGACAGAGACAGTTTGGGAGACTGCAGGATGGAGATGGTGGCAAAATACTGGGCATGCTCACAAGGAATGGGGATCAGAGTATAAATGAAATGGTTGAGTAAAGGAAGAGAGAGAGATACAGATGGTGGCAAGTGCCAGGATATTACGAAAGGAGTGCAATTAAAGAGTGTGAGTAAGCGGCGAAAGACCTAGGTATATATATAGAGTTGGTGGGGTTACTGGATAGCAATGATACAGAAGAGCAGGGGTATGAGGACAGGATTGGGGAGTGTGAGCTAGGGAAAGTGAATGAAGAAGAGATGTAAATTAGAAAGAATAAGATAGAACCAGAGTGATAAGACTGAAGGTGGTAGAAGAGATTAATGAAAATAAAGAGAGAAAGAGAGTGATAGACAGTTATATGATGACTTAGTGTTGGAAGAGATAGAGTTAGGGAATATTAGGAAGGAACAAGAATGATGAGTGTCAGTAATATATGATCATACAAAGAGAAAATAACTTCAGTAAATGAATAAATTAGTCTTTTGTGTAACAAAGAAGTACCATATCTTTATCAACAAAAAAATATTATTCCATTGATTCTAGTTTTGTGTTTTTTTTTACCTCTCTTTCTCTCTCTTTATTTGAATGGCTTGTCTGTGTGTATTTGTATATCTTATCTCTCATTCTGATATAGTCATTAGAGCTTGCAAACATACTTCAGGTCAAGTCATTTATTCTAAATACAAGCTCTTCCCCATTAAAACAGCATGAAAATACCAACCAAACATATTAAATAGAACCCTTTTGTTACCATGACTAGCACAGTAACTTTGTTTAAAGTGAAGACTTGTACACCATCACACTCACTCTCTCCTCGACAAGACCAGGTCAAGATGACTGGGGATGGAGATGATGGTCTTCCTTGCCTCATCTTGATCTCTGTGCTCTACAATGCATTGCTGCATCTGCATTCCCCTCTGTTGAACTGGGAAGGTTTCTTCCAGAGTCCACCAGATCCAGTCTTCACATGCCTAAGCAGACAAGCCCTACTACGCTAATTAACTCATAGCTGGGATCCTAACAGGTACTACCACACCTGGGAACAATAATGGCTAAGAGGAGTTTCCATATTCCTCAAAACCTGGCAACTCTGAACCAGGGTCCAACTTCCAGTTATAGTTTAAAGTCATATCATCATCATCCAGGATGATAATTCAGTGTTGGTGGCAGCATTTGAACCACAAACCTTTTGCCTACTTCTCTTGGCCTCAAATGACCTGGCTCTTGCATTTTCATGAGCACGCTTTCACACACGCATGTAGAAGTGAAGTGACTCCACGGACAAGCTATTAGACTACAAGCTCATAGCCTGTGGCTTCAAATGTGAGACAACAAACCCATTGGCTTGTAGTCTTACAGAGCTGTTTGAAAGAGGGGGCAATCAAATAATCTGGAAAGCTGACATAAAAATAGACTGGTGTCCTATCCAGAGAAAGAATTTTCTCTGATCCTCGTTGTAGATTGTGAAATTAGAGATAAGAACCAGCCCTGAAAATTCCCTCAGAGGTGCTAAGGTAATATATGTATAATTGTACACACAGCATCCATCTACATTTCCTGTCTTCCTGCCCTCACTCACTTCTGCTCACTTCATAACTTGCAGGGTCCACCCTGACACCTCATTACCACAGTTTCTATCTCATTCCAGTTCGACCACTATCACCTTCTATAATGTGAGAAACCTTGTAACTCCCCCACAGCAAGAAGTCTGTTCTGTTCTGACCCTTCTCCCACACTTTTGCCCTTCAATCTCATAGCATAAAAATACCACCCTTTCTACTATGGGTCTGATCAGTCAAAGAGGGCCTTAGTCTTGTAGGCTGAATAGTGACATTGCATTAAGGGCATTCAACTGAAGAAACCATGCTGAAGTAGGCATTGGAGCACAATGCAGTCTTTAGTCTCATTTGATCCTGCCAAACCATCTAACCCATACTAGCATCTAACCCATCATCATCATCATCCACTTCTCCCATAGTCAGACATGTTTCTTGTAGAAAACTACAAATAAATATTTCTTGTATGGTGGTGATGCTCATTTATATCACAACAACCTAGCCCTAACCCTCACACACACACACACACAAAACAAGCTTCTACCAAATCCACTCACAAAGGTTTGGTTGAATGATGATGATGATTATGAACTAGACAGTGTGTGAAACTACATAAAACACTGCTTCCCATTCAAATAGGTTCAAAGAACAGACGCAATGCTAATGAATGAAGCGGAACTTTTAACGTGTAGGGTTTATCAGTTCAAACAGCGAAACACAAATACAGCTAAACTAATGATGACCCCAGCAAATAAATAGACAAATATTGCCATGGGTGAGCTAATCCCATCCTAAAGTTAATCAAGTAGAACAAATCAAGTTAATTAACATATGACAAGACAGGAAATATATACAACTCTGAATAATAAATAAGATTTCAAGAAGTTTGAGTTGAGTGGTGGGGTGGTCTCCTTTGCTGTTAAACATCAAGGGTGTATTTTAAAAGAAACCTCTATAATTTAACATAAAAGAAAACCCTTGTTAAGAGAGAGAAAAAGAAAAAGAGACAACATTACATATTTTCAGTGAGAAATGCTTATAAAGGAGAACTCGACCTCATTCTAAACAATCAATTATCAAAGTTGGAGGCATGGCTCCAGGCCAACCAAAGCTTTATAAATCGATTTGGTACACAAACACTGAAAGAAGCTCATGTGTGAGTGTAAGTGTGAGTGTGTGTGTGTGTACATACCCTTATCCTGACATCACATGATGATTGTAAATGAACATCAATGTCACATAAGCAATCATCATCATCATCATCGTCGTTTAACATCCGCTTTCCATGCTAGCATGGGTTGGACAATTTGACTGAGGACTGGTGAAACCAGATGGCTACACCAGGCTCCAATCTAATTTGGCAGAGTTTCTACAGCTGGATGCCCTTCCTAATACCAACCACTCCGAGAGTGTAGTGGGTGCTTTTACGTGCCACCAGCACGAAGGCCAGTCAGGCGGTACTGGCAACGGCCACGCTCAAAATGGTGTTGTTCATTACCAGTCTTCTGTGCAAAACATGTCTGGCCAAGGAGAAATATTACCTTGCTTGACTGTAGAAAATCTCCTCATTAAATTCAGAGAAAGTTTATCCAGGCATATTTTCTACAAACAGATGCCCTCCCTACTGTCTACCCTCCTCACCTGTTTCCAAGCAAGGTAATATTTCCCCATTGCCAAACATGTTCTGAGAGAATATTGGAAATGACAGTGACACTTATTTACAACTACCATGCCAAACAGACAATGGAGTCTGGTACGGCTCCTGTCAAACCATTGAACCCATGCCAGCGACAACGATGCAATGTCAAGATGAGGAAACACAAGAAGAGACACACACACACACATCTGCTGAGCTCAGCAGATGTGTGTGTGTGGTCGATGTTAGGAAGAGCATCCAGCTGTAAAAATCCTGCCAAAACACTCACAGAAGTCTGGACCAGGTTTCTACCTGGCTGGCTCCTGTCAAATTGTGCCACTCAGACCAGCATAGAAGGTGGACATTAAACAATGATGATTATGATGATCATCATCATCGTTTAACGTCCATTTTCCATGCTGGCATGGGTTGGACAGGCACAGGAGTCGCTGTATGGTAAGTAGCTTGCTTACCAACCACATGGTTCCAGGTTCAGTCCCACTACATGGCATCTTGGGCAAGTACCTTCTACTATAACCTGAGGCCAACCAAAACCTTGTGAGTGGATTTGATAGACAGAAACTGAAAGAAGCTCATCATATATATGTGTGTGTGTTTATGTTTGTCCACTTACCATCGCTTAACAACTGATGCTGGTGCGTTTACGTCCCCCATAACTTAGCAGTTTGGCAAAAGAGACTGATAGAATAGGTACTAAGCTTACAAAGAAAGAGTCCTGGGGTCGATTTGTTCACCTAAAAGCAGTGCTGCAGCAGAGCCACAGTAAAATGACGAATACAAATAAAAGAACAAAAGAGAATATATATAGCAGAAGTGCTAAACCCACTCCCCCTGATGGAGAGGATTGGTCTGTAAGAGTACCATTTTTACTAATATTTGATAAGATGAGATTCATCGAAACTGGTAATATTTTCTCTATATAATTTTTAAAATCATTTTTATTAAATTCCTTCTTAAACTGAAATGTCTTAGACTTACTTGTGCTATTTTTCCACCTCAATCTTTTATATATATATATATATATATATATATAGTTTTAGGGAAAAGAACCAAGGTTATATATATATATATATATATATGGCTTCTCGACAGTGGAGGAGGTGTTTGTTACCAGAGAGCAGGTGGATCAGGTCATTACAGTTGTAGACTTGTTTACTCCATAAAGACTCCTCAAAATGTCAACCCTTTGGTGTTAAGGATCTTGCCCACCTGAATGCCCCAGGTGACATTAAGTACATTAACACTGGCTTCTTTTCTTTCTTAAATGTTTGAGGAAATGGGTTTTTAATCACCAACCTTTTTGTCTGTTTTCTTTATCGTTTCTTCTTTGGCTTCATTTTCTCGAACTATGGCAGCAGCTCAAGAGATCCAAATCTACTGCATTGCCACTCGTAAGAGCAATTAAACCTGCTGGAGTAACCATGCAACCTTTAAAGACTCACTCAATGCCTTCAACAATTTTAAACCCAGTTTTGAGAAGTACTTATAAGTGGTGGGGGCCACAAGTCTCCTGGTTGTCTCCATAATGCAGTTGATTGAAATAAAATGAGTTGTACAAAGATACGTGGCTTAGTGGTCGGGAGTTCAATTTCCAGTGGCTCATTGTGTTCTTGAGCAAGACACTTTATTTCACGTTGCTCCAGTCTACTCGACTGGCAAAAATGAGTTGTACCTGAATTTCAAATGGCCAGCCTTGTTACACTGTGTCACACTGAATTTCCCCGAGAACTACATTAACCCTTTAGCACTGAGATTACTCTGCCAAGAGTATCATCACCATCGTTTAACGTCTGCTTTCCATGCTGGCATGGGTTGGACAGTTTGACTGAGTTCTGGAGAGCCAGCGGCTGCACCAGGCTCCAATCTGATCTGGTGATGTTTCTACAGTTGGATGCCCTTCCTAACGCCAACCACTCTGAGAGTGTAGTGGGTGAATTTTACATGCCACCGGCAGAGGAGCCAGTCTGGCGGGCCTGGCACTGATCACGTTCAGATAGTGCTTTTTATGTGCCACTGCCACAGAGGCCAGTCAGGAGGTACTGGCATCGGCCATGTTTGGTCGGTTCTTTTTATGTGATCTTTTATTTATTCACATTGTTTTGAATTAATCACACATTATCTCACAGCTTTGAAATTTTGATGATATGGCTACATATTTTTAGAGTGACATTATAGAGTAGACACGAGAGGTCAGACCTGGCTGGTTTGAGCATTGGGCTGGATATGACTGGTTTAACCCTTTCATTACCAACCTGGCTGAAACCACCTCTGGCTCTGAATACAAATGTCTTATTTTTCATAAGTTTTGAATTAAAATCTTCCACCAAACATTAGTCACAATTTATGTTCCTAACACTAGCTTAATGATAACTCAGTTATTTTACTAAATTCTTTGTTATATTTAAAGTAATTGAAAGAAACATATAGAGCATCTCAAAATAAATGCAGTAACGCTAAGTCTGATTTTAGGAGGCTCGCTTCGAGAATTGCATTCCTTCGCGTTCGGTAAAATGTGTTTATTATGGTAGTTTGACTTAAGAGACCCTCCTAGCGTGAGGCATTTATGTATAGTAATGCCCTTAATATAAATAAATTTTTCCCTTATGAGGTTTTTTCACGCTAACTACTTGATTAATTCTTATAAAGATTTTATC
>NC_068983.1:44052615-44058303 GCF_001194135.2 Octopus bimaculoides | reverse complement strand
AAATTCCTACATGTTCGAAATGTACATACATCAAGGTATATTTGTAGAAAATTTCACGAAAAAATATTAATTTTCCTGGAAGTTAAGAAGAATTTAAGTGGACTCTGTTGGAATTTCCGAAAATTGTCCCCCACCCCCATTCCAAAACACTTTCACCGAAAATATTTGTATATTCGGAATCTACATAATAAATACTATATGCATACAAAATTTCATTAAAAAATATTCATTTTTCTGAAAGTTATGACCTTCCAAAGTCTGGGGGGGTACAACTCTGTAGTTATGCCGAATTTTTTATGCCGGATGTAACCAACACCCCAATTTAACGAAGTTTAATTATTTCATTTCTGTCCTCTTTACATAAAAATATGAAAAAAATTGTTCTATTTTTAAAAACATAATTTCTTAATGTCAAACAAACAAGAAATATTAATAATGCCAGGTCTGTTAAAATAACGAAAAACTGACGACACGTGTTGTATAATATCGAGCAAAAAAAAAACGTTTCTAAACAGGGTCTCTTCAATAATAAACAGCACGATTGTTTACTGAAATAAATGTAATAAAGACAGTGAAGTTAAAACAGTAAAGAAATTCGAAGTAATGAAGAATATTCTCAATAAAAGCTGTCCGTTACTTACTTCGTGTCCCTCAGCAACTCAAGTGCGCACAACTGGAAGTGTCGTTTAACAAAAACTTTACGGTACTTCGAACTCTTAATAGTTTTTAACATTTTAAAAGGATGTTTATTAAAGATAATTTAAGATATTTTTAGATTGTTCATGAGACGTTAAATAATATTCTAATTACCTCTCAAATTTAACTTTTTATTAATCACTCTTATGTATATTAATAATAGTTGCAATTCTTTTACAAACCCATTTACGTTAAATATTTGTACATTGCATTGATGTGGTGAGGTTATTTAACCGCAGGTCCAGTGTTGTCTTGAGGCGGCTTGGTTACATTGGACATTATCCTCGGTCTCACCCCCACGGGGCCAGACACCTAATGCTATTCTATGTATGTTATGACTGCTGCCAATAAATAAATACTATAAAAGCTGACACAGCATAGTGTGCTGTTCTTAGACCCGTCTAACCCATGCCAACATGAGCGTTAAATGATAATATAGGCTCCGATATATTGCTTTGCTCGGGGGTGCTTTAATGCTGTAAAGACGGCTCTGCTCTAGTCAGCAAAGGCGTTCAAATGGTGACGATCCATTATTTTGTATATTTATCATTGACATTCTTTTGGTATTCGTACATTATTAAATTTCTGAGTGATTTGGCTGCTATTTCTAACATGTCGACCGACCGCACTGAGTCCTTTTACCCTACATCCAGTTTGGCTCGTGTTTTCCCTTTTATATGAATTGTTTTCAAACGGTTTTCGAATCTCTTTTATGTCAGAGTTTAAGAAATTTCATAAAAGTTTTTTTTTTCTTAATTAAAAACAAAATGCACCTTTTAAAATTAATTTTTATCAGAAACTTTTTAGGATTAAGGGATTTCCAAGTGCAGTATTTTAACATTTTTTTGTATATAAATGTATTTCGTTTATATTAGAAGAGAAAAAAATATTTTTGTTTACATTTGAAACAGCATCAGAAGTTTCATTTCCTGAAAATTTGAAATATTTTTGAAAAAACAAAAACTCCTGCCTAGAAGTGAGTGGCTAAAATATTGTTATTTCAGTTTCAAATTTACAGTTGAGGAAAACATAATTACAAACGTAAATAAAATATATTTATATACTTCAAATACAAACCAAATATATTCATACATTTTACATTTCAAATAGAAACAAAATATATTTATACACCTTAAACACGAACAAAATATATTTATATAATTATAAACGTAAACAAAATATATTTATACACTTTAAATACAAACGAAATGCATAAACAAAAACTTCATTTAGTTAATTTTGTTTTCCTTTGAAATTCTGAAACTTAGATGTTCAAGCTTAAAAATTTGAAGATTTTTTTTTTAATAGCATTTTAAGAAAGTTAAGGTTTATAAAAAAAATTCACACCATTATTCAAGTTAGGAAAGTTACAGAAAGAGTTGGAGCTCCTTTGATTTGGAAGAGTGTTTTCCTTGATGAGATGTTTGGTTATGTGTCAGGAAGAAATAGTACTATTATCATCTTCCACTGTACCTTATTAAATATCATCGAGCCCGAGACCTCTGGAGATATGCAGTGATTGAGAAGACCCAACAAGTAAAGTGAGATCACAGCCGTAGCCTATACCAGTGTCGCATAACCAGCCCATTTAAAAAGTTCCTTTGAATCATCAGGCGACATTCCATGCTTGAAAAGACCTATTGAGTCAAGTAAAATCAAAAACCAAACCACAATCAAAAATACACACGCACACACACACACACACACACACAATGGGCTTCTTTGAGTTTCCATCTACAAAATACACTGACAAGGCTTTAGTCAGCCCAGGGCTATAGTCAAAGACACTTGCTCAGTGGACCCCACAATGGGAATGAACCCCAAACCATTTGGTTGGGAAGCAAACTACTTCACCAGACAGTCATGTTTGTGTCTCAGGAATATTTTATCATCATCATTTAACAGCATTAGGAAGGGCATTCAGCTGTAGAAACCTTGCCAGATCAGACTGGAGATTGGTGCAACCTCCTCATTTGCCAGTCCTCAGTCAAACAGTCCAACCCATGCCTGCATGGAAAGTGGAAGTTGAACGATGATGATCATGATGATGACTGGTTCGGGTCCTTTTTATGCAGCATCAGCACAAGTGCAGTTTACATGATGCAGGTACAGGTACATTTTATATAGCACCAGTACATCACATGTGAAATTTAGAAGAAACCGATTATCTTTCCTAGTCAAAACAATTAAGTATTTGCTAACTGAACTTCAGTGCTTCACAGTTTTTGGTAAATATATCAATATCCCCATAATTGTTTAACATCTATTTATATTTCATGCTGGCATGGAATACAGATTTGACTAGCCTGAGGGCTGTGTTGTTCTCCAATGTCTGCTTTGACAAGGTTTCTACAGGTGGACGTTCTTCATAATATGCCAACCACTTTACTGAGTGTACTGCATGCACTTTTCATGGCACCAGCACTAAAGAAGTCACCAAGTAACTTACAAAACAAGACCCTTTGACAAAGTAGGAAGTGTGATTTTGAGGGAAGAGACTTTGTGCTAGGTATGGAGAGGCTAAAGTAGGAAAACAGGGTACAAGCAGGGGGAGGGGGGGCTTACTGATGAGATATATGGTTACCCCAGCAGAAAAGGGAGAGTAGATAGTGGAAATGAATTATCAGGGCATGCCATCAAGGTACAAGAAAGTGGATATAAAAGAGAACAGGAACAGATAACTGAGGGTGGCTAGGTGCCTAAGCAGGTGCAAAAGAGTATGAAAGGAGGATGACAGAAAGTAGAGAGATGAGGACAGATGTGAAAGCAGTGAGAGGGGAATTGGGACAAAGGCATCACCAACAGAATTCCAAGCTCCAAAATCAATCACATTAATTTTAATAGTCAACAGTGTATTCATCATCATCATCATCATCATCATCATCATCTAACGTCCATTCTCCATGTTGGCATGGTTTGGACAGTTTGAAAGGAATTGGCAAGCCAGAGAGCTGCACTAGGTTCCATTGTCTGTTCTCACATGGTTTCTACAACTGGACACCTTTTCTAATGCCAACCACTATACAGAATGTGTTGAGGACGCCCTTTCTAATGCCAACCACTATACAGAGTGTGTTGAGTGCTATTTTTACACGGCACCAACACTGGTGCTATTTATGTGGCACTGGTATATGTACTTTTTACATGGTGCCCACATGGATGATTGTTACATGGTACCAGCATGGATGCGTTTTACTTGACACTAGCACAGGTACTTTTTATGTGGCATGTTAAAAATGTCCTTTCATCTGAAATAAATATTTGGTCATGGAATGCGGATATATAGAATGAGTCAACAATCAATTAAGCTTGTTCATAGTTTTTTCCAATCTGCAGATAAACAACTTAATTAGCCCTGTTTATATAGGTACTATATAGGTCACATGTATTATATCATAGCTTGATGACACTGTATGGACTGAGATCCCTGTTGACAGGGCCTTGATATTTGAAATAAAGTGTTAGCATTTCTCCCTCTCCCTCTCTCTTGTGTCATGGCATATTCATGCCATTGACGAATCATGGCTTGTTCCTCCTCCATTTATTTCTGTCTCTCGCAACATCAGCCATGTCTTTCTCGCTCTTCATCCAGTCGAACATATTTCATCTCTGCCTTCCTCTCACTCTCCTTCCCACCAGCTCAGTTTCTACCATGTAACGCTCCATTCCATCATCTTCTCTGAGAAAATGACCAACAAATCTCCACTGTCTCTCTCTGACAATATCCATCAACTGTCGCTTCACTTTCATCTTTTTCAACACTTCCACATTTGTCAATCTCTGTGCCCATGAGATTCTAAGCATTTTTCTATAAAATACTTTTCTGCAGCTTTGAGTCTCTTCTCCATGACTTTGCTTATTGTCCAAGACTCACATCCATATGTTAGCACCGACCAGATGTAGCACTTCAATAGTCTTTTCTTGACTTCCATTCCAATTCTCTTTGCACAAAAAATGCTCCTCATATCCATAAAAGTCTTCTTTGCTAATGCAATTCTGCACTTGATGTCCTTATCTGACCTTCCATCTGATGTTATCCAACTTCCCAGATATATGAAACTGTTAACATTTATGGTATGTTAATTAGTAGTTCCAATTTACTGTAGCTATTGTAATTGTTGAATATATAAACAGCTTGTCTGCTTGTTTCTCTGAGATTTGTCAAATTGATGTAGATACCTCTGATGAAATTCCAGTAACATTTGAAAATTGATTAATGTTATTCACCCACTACACTCTAAGAGTGGTTGGCATTAGGAAGGGCATCCAGCTGTAGAAACATTGTCAGATTAGATTGGAGCCTGGTACTGCCATTGGCTTTCTAGACCTCAGTCAAACTGTCCAACCCATGCCAGCATGGAAAATGGACATTAAACGATGACGATAATCATCATTTTTTGATCTACAGAGAAATAGCTAAATCAGCCAAGTGTATATAGGTTAGTAATTATATCGGACAGATTATCTTCACCAACAATAGTTTGATATGAACTTAGTTTGAGACAAAGGTTGGCTGTTATACACACCTTTCAAACTCACATCAACATACAAAATTCAAGAGAATAAGCCAAAAATATTAATATTAGAAACCTGAAATAACAGTTAGGTGAAGAAAGCAACAACACTATCATCGCAACCACCACCATCATCACCACAAACACAATTATAGGCGCAAGCATGGCTATGTGGTGAGAAGTTTGCTTCCCAACCATACGGTTCCAGGTTCAGTCTCACTACGTGGCACCTTGCGCAAGTGTCTTCTGTTATAGCCACAGGCCAACCAAAAACTAGTGAGTGGATTTGGGAGATGGAAACTGAAAGAAGCCTGTCCTATATATATGTGTGTGTGTCTGTGTGTGTGCATCTTTGTGTCTGTGTGTGTCCCCTACCACCACTTGACAACCAGTGTTGGTATGTTTACATCCGTGTAAAGTTAGCAGTTTGGCACAAAAGGCTGATAGAATAAGGACCAGGTTTGAAAAGATAAGTACC
>NC_068983.1:44050155-44052605 GCF_001194135.2 Octopus bimaculoides | reverse complement strand
GGGGGGGATTTGTTTGACTAAAATTCTTCGACGCAGTGCCCCAGCATGGCCACAATCTAATGAGTGAAACAAGTAAAAGATAAAAGATATCACTACCACAACTACCACCACTGCCATCATTGCTGCTACCACCACCACCACCATCATCATCATTAACACAACTATCAAGACTATCACAATTACCAGTGCCACCACAACCCCACCATCACCACTATCACCCCCACAAACATTACCACCATCATCATTACAACCATCAACACCACCACCATCACCACCACTACTACCTCCACTGCCGCCACATTAATGCGAGGGAATATTTTTCTTTAATATCTCACATTCCTACACAACTCCAGGCTTGTTGTCTTTAACACCATTTCATTAAAAGATATTAGATTGATATTCAGGAAGAAGAAGAAAACAAGATTCTTGGTGAAGCCCTAATTGGTTCATGTTAGGTGGGAAAAGGGTTCTATTCTCATAAAATTCTAATGGGAATCACAGTCTTCAACATATCCCATTTGGTGATTAGATTTCCATATGTTATTCAGTAGTTATGGTTCCTGAGTTTCTCTCATCTCCTAAACACTTTGGTGACTGTCAAAGACAAATGCTGTCATCCTTAAAATCCCCCCACAAATGATTATTCTACACCATTTTTAGCAATACGTAATACTATAATATGGACATGTGTTGACATAACGCTCAGCCGTTCTTTGATATTTTTGGCAGATGTGGCTCTCAAAGAGAAACCAATACATTTAGATAGAATTCTAGAGAAAAAAATCTGCACCTTCTCTTTTACTAATATATATATATTCATAGTGTAATATAAGGATTCATAGAATCATGTTACTATCACAGAAAGCTCCTCTTGCTGACTTCATTAGAAGATCACGTAATAATGTAATACAGAGGAATTTAATGCAGAGTTCCATGTAGCTGAAATTCAGGAAACCCGATCAATGAGATTATTTTATGAGGAGTGTATAAACCATAAAACCACAAAAAAATCAGGAGATATGAGAGGTGAATATATTTATCTCTTGTCATCCTTAGGCTTACAGCTGTTTTATAAACTTCATCACGTAGGCGCAGGCATGGCTGTGTGGTAAGATGCTTGCTTCCCAACCACATGGTTCCAGGTTCAGTCCCACCGCATGGCACCTTGGGCAAGCGTCTTCTACTATAGCCTCGGGCCGACCAAAACCTTGTGAGTGGATTTGGTAGACGGAAACTGAAAGAAGCTCGTCATGTATATGTATATATATATATATATATATATATACATACATTGAAATTATCATTACACTTTGATTCTTTTACACATTTCAGTCATTTGACTACGGCCATCCTGTAGCACCACATATAAATTGATTAGTATTAGGAAGGGTATCCAGCCATAGAAACCATGTCAAAGCAAACACTGGAGCATAATGCAGTCCTTAGACCCATCAGATCTTGTTCAAGCTCTCCAGCCCTTGCCAGCATGCAAATGATGGTGATGCAAACATTTCTTATACTGTTTCTAGAGTGTATATTGATTTAACATTTGTCGTTGACCCATGTTGTTTTGAGTCATTTCATCATCACCATCTGCTTTCCATGCTGGCATGGGTTGGACTGGTTGTCACAGTTCAAGTCCACTCCCATGCAGAATTACTACTCTTCGACATCAGTGCCAACACTGTTCAAGCAAACAGTCGAATTTTCAAAACATCAAACTGTGAAGAATCATAAGAAAATGAAAGAGGAAACAAACAAGAAGAAGGGAAGAAGGATAAGGAGGAAGAGAAGCCATATGTTCAGAAGAACTGACTTCCAACATGGACAATCTAAGCTGCTTTCTTTCTTTTTGCTGAGTAGAATTGGCTGTGGTTTCCCAATGATAACTGCCAACTCATCAAATGCAAATAAGCACACACACACACACAGCAATATTTCAAGGTTGTCACGCCCCAAATATTTGTTCGAATAGTACTACTACTATCTCACACACAACAACAACAGCAGTAATGATGACTGGCACAACACAACAGGGCACATCATCCATATATATATATCATCATCATCATCATATATATATATATATATATATATATGCATGCTAGTGTGTGTGCATATATACATATATATATATATATATATATATATATATATATATATATATATATATATACACATACACACGACAGCGTTTTCAATATGACTAAGCATTTTCTCCTTAAAGTTACAAAGCACTACACATACATAGACACAGACACGTACATACATGCATACACACACACAAACACACACATACATACATATATATATATATAAAACAGAGAAAGTGTAAAAATTTAAGCAGTGTTGTTGTTGTTGTTGTTGTTGTTGTTGTTGTTGTTGTTGTTGTTGTTGTTGTTATTGCTTTCTGAATGTCTTTCATTTTTATAATCAACTCTTTATGCTTC
>NC_068983.1:44048421-44049867 GCF_001194135.2 Octopus bimaculoides | reverse complement strand
AGGGGATAAGTCAATTACATTGATCCCTAGTGCGTAACTGGTACCTATTTTATCGACCTCAAAACGATGAAATGCAAAGTCAACCTCAGCAGTATTTGAACTCAGAGCACGAAGACAAACAAAATGCTACCAAGCTCTTTGCCCAGTGTGCTAATGGTTCTGCCAGCTCACCACTTCAAAAATCATAATAATAATAATAATCCTTTCTACTAAAGACACAAGGCCTCAAATTTTGGGGGAAGGAGCTAGTCAATTACATCAACCCCAGTGTTTCACTGATACTTCATTTATCAACCCCAAAAAGATGAAAGGCAAAGTTGACCCCAGCAGAATTTGAACTCGGAATGTAAAGACAGACGAAATGCCACTAAGCATTTTACCCAGTGTGATAATGATTCTGCCAGCTCATAATTTAGGGAGAGGGCTTGAATAATACACCTCTGGAAACACGGATGTTTTGTTCAGCATATCCTTAAACAACCCTTATTCAGGAACCTTTTGAGTGGGATTGGCTACTCGACCTGAAGAAAATTTCAACTAGACCCTACCTACAAGGTTATGCACTTGTTTATTATTATGCACATATGGTTGTGATGCATGTGCCTGATGTACCCTTATCAGACATGTAGTCATGATGGGTATATTGGGCTTTGTATATTTGTACCCAGGTGTCACTTTGATGGTATGCATTGTTCTCTCACTCAATAATAATAATAACAATAACTGCTTCAAATCTTGGCACAAGGCCAGGTAGCTCAGGGGAGGGTTTATGCCGATTACATCGACCTCAGTATGCAACTGGTACTTAATTTATCCACCTGGAAAGGATGAAAAACAACATCAACCTCAGCAGAATTTGAACTCAGAACAAAAAGAGGGATGAAATATCACTTTTTTGCCTGGTATGCGAACAATTCTGTCAGCTTTTTGCTGCCTTTTCCATTAATTAACAAGCATTTACATATAGCTGAAGGCTGAATTAAAATTTATGGGTGTCGAAAGGAAATACAAGGAGAGTGGCCATGACATTTGAGGATCTCACTGGGCTGTTGAAATGTGGCTGACACGTGAGTTTGGGCTTCTGTTGGTCAATGTCTCATGAGGGAAAGGGATTGGGTTCCACTGAAAAGTTGTGCAAGTCATTACCCTCAATCTCTTACACTGTAAAACAGCCAACTGCTACAGCCTCTCATGTGTCACATTGTGAAAGATAAATGAAATCTGTAAGAATTTACTTCTTTGCTTCTGTTAATTCATTTGTTGCATATCATACTGTCCCATGATGTTTTAACTAATCAGCTCTCAATACTAGTAACCACTGCATCTGTCAGTAACATATTCAGTTACGACGATGAGGGTTCCAGTTGATCCAATCAACGGAACAGCCTGCTCGTGAAATTAATGTGAAAGTGGCTGAGCATTTCACAGACATGTGTACTCTTAACG
>NC_068983.1:44045072-44048411 GCF_001194135.2 Octopus bimaculoides | reverse complement strand
ACACAGAGTGTGACAAGGCTGGCCCCTTTGAAATACAGGTTTAACAGAAACAGGAAGAAAGAGTGAGAGAAAGTTGTGGTGAAAGAGTACAGCAGGGTTCACCACCATCCTCTGCTGGAGCCTTGTTGGGTTTTAGGTGTTTTCACTCAGTAAACATGCAACACCCAGTCTGGGAATTAAAACTGTGATCCTACGACCATGAGTCTGCTGCCCTAACTATTGGGCCATTGCTCCTCCACAGTAACATAAATACCTGTTACATATAGATATAGGCATGGCAATGTGGTTATGAAGTTTGCTTCCCAACCACATGGTCTTCGGTTCAGTCCCACTGCATGGCACCTTGGGCAAGTGTCTTCTACTATATCTGTGGACAGACAAAAGCCTTATGAGTGGATGTGACTGACAGAATACACATACATGCATGCATGCATGCAAGCAGGCATGTATTAAACACACATGCACATACACACACACACACACACACACACACACACACACACACACACACACACACACACACACACACACACACACACACATGCACGCACACACAGAGATGTTTGTGTGTGTTTGAAGAAAGATTTCTTTTAAAGTTATTAACTATTTTTTAAAAATTGTTTAGAGTATAGAATATTGAGGTTTTCGTATAATGTGTATTTAGCATATATGCTCCTGTCATTGTTCAACTTTTTAAACAAATGTTCTGGGTCCATTTGAACAATGAAAGCCCTTACACACAAAATACACATTTTCTACAACCTGATGCTATTTTGGTTGCCAACTAAACTAAAACTGCTCCAAGTGAAGTAATGATTCCCAACTCCTTCAAGCATGAACAGCTCAATGGTTAGGTGAATTTTCACAGAAGATTGCAATTGAACAACACTGCTTGTATGACAGTAACCATCATTTACAACACATATATGCAGTCATACATCTATTTACATACAGGCGCAGGCATGGCTGTGTGGTAAGTAGCTTGCTTCCTAATCACATGGTTCTGGATTCAGACCTACTATAGCCTCGGGCTGACCAAAGCTCTGTGAGTGGATTTGGTAGACAGAAACTGAAAGAAGCCTGTTGTATATATATATATATATGTGTATATGTTTGTGTGTCTGTGTTTGTTCCCCCACCATCACTTGACAACCGATGTTGGTGTGTTTACGACCCCATAACTTAGTAGTTCGGCATAAGAGACCAATAGAATAAGTGCTAGGCTTACAAAGAGTAAGTCCTGGGGTTGATTGGCTTGACTAAAGGTGGTGCTCCAGCTTAACCGTAGTCAAATTACTGAAACGTGTAAAAGAGAAAAAGAATAAAGAGTATACATATATGCAGGGCCAGATTAAGATCCTTAGAGACCCTAAGCACTTAAAAGATTTTGGCGCCCTTATATGGATGTAATTCAAAATACAAACAATAATAAACCATAAAATGAATTTTTATTTTTCAAAATGAAACAAGACTAACAGAAAGATGGAAAATAGTGTTTATTTTTGTATACTTCCACTTTATTTATATTTGAAAATCATTCTCCTACTTTATTTAATTGCAAAGTAATTTGATCAAATTTTCATTATGACACCATGAACACTTTGAAATATATTTCTGATCATATAAACCACATCAAGTATTATTTTAACAAGTTTCAAGTGATTTCTTTTGTACTGTAAACTATTTACCATTCCTGTGGCAATCCCATTCCCTCGATGCCCTAAGCATATGCTTATTTTGCTTAATGGTTAATCTAGCACAGTTGTTGTTGTTAGCACTCCGTTGCTTATGACGTCGAGGGTTTCAGTTGATCCAATCAACGGAACAGCCTGCTCATGAAATTAACGTGCAAGTGGCTGAGCACTCCACAGACACATGTACCCTTAATATAGTTCTCAAGGATATTCAGCGTGACACAATGTGACAAAGCTGACCCTTTGAATTACAGGCACAACAGAAACAGGAAGTAAAAGTGAGAGAAAGTTGCTGTGAAGGAGTACAGCAGGGTTCACCACCATCCCCTGCCGGAGCCTTGTGGAGCTTTAGGTGTTTTCGCTCAATAAACACTCACAACACCCGGTCTAGGAATCGAAACCGCGATCCTATGACCACGAATCCGTTGCCACTGGGCCATTGCGCCTCCACAATCTAACACAGTACACATATGTATGAAACTGGCTTCTTTCGGTTTTTGTCTACCAAATCCATTCACTTGCCTAAGATGCTGTACAACTAGCTCAAACCTGAACATTATGGTTGGGAGTTGAGGGAAGTGAACTTCTAAACTACACACCCATGCTTGTATATATAATCCTTTCTGAGTCTAGCTCTAAGGTTCTGTAATTCAACTCGCATTATCAATACGTATGAAGTGCTGTAACTGATCTGTAATATATTCTGCACATGTAATAATATGGTTGTGACATGCTTTCCTTCTTTTACCAGACCAACATCATAACTCATGTCTCCCTTTCTCTTCTCGTCATATCAACAATTCTGTACAAATTAACATAATCTTACCTTTCAGCTTTTTTTTCTCTCTTCTCATTTGACTAATATTTCTAGAGTGGGGTGGGGGTGATTAAAATAAATATCATCTGGAAACCATATGGTGGGCAGGTGGGTGGGTTGCTTGACAACATCACAAGATTTATTGGTTTGGATTTTAAAAAATAACCTGGTGGATTTGATTTTAGCAGCATGATTTCACAAACATATACAATTTAAGAAGGTCAGTCAGTTAAAACCGAACAGAGTACTGACGTTTGTATTTAGTGGTTAAATCCTTTTTTGTAGCAAAATTGAACTGGAGAAGAGGGAAAGGTAGTGTCCATAACAGTTACAAGCTCTCTCCAGCTGCTGAGATCGATATGGTTGATGTTAATCTTAAACCCTTGGGTAGGAAAATGTGGACACTAGGTTGCAGTGGGGGGGCTTGTAAAATTTCAATTTTGAGAAGGAAGAGTTCAGTTTATAGAGTCATAAGATTTAATTGAGATATAAAATTTTATACTTTTGTTATTTTTATATATTTTTAATACAATCTTGGCTATTTTTTCGTGGATAACATTTGGCACATATCATCATCATCATCATCATCATCATAATTCAATGTCTATTTTTCCATGCATGCATGGGTCAGACAGAATTTGTTGAGGCAGATTTTCTACAACTGGATGCCCTTCCTGTTGCAAACCTTCACCTGTTTCCAAGTAAGGTAATATTCTCCCATAGCTGGACATGTCTTTCACAGAAGACAAGGAAACAAACAGCCTCACTTGTATGATGAAGATAATTCTCAATCACGACCGTCATGTGACATCTAGACAATGGTACATA
>NC_068983.1:44043951-44044892 GCF_001194135.2 Octopus bimaculoides | reverse complement strand
ACACACACACACACACACACACACACACATGTATATGCTTTTATTCTTTTCCTTGTTTCAGTAACCCACATACAACACAGAGCAACTACAAGGTACTATACTACACAACACAAAACTAAATAGGAAAACATTAGTGAACAGCACTGACATTTAACGACAGAAGCTATACTCGTATAGAGCACATCATCACCATCATCATCATCATTCAATGTCGATTTGGCATGGGTTGGTGGTGTAGCAGGAACAGGAACAAGTCAGAAGACTACACCAAGCTCTGCTGGCTGTTTTGGCATGGTTTCTACAGCTGGCTGCCCTTCCTAACATCAACCACTTTACAGAGTGTGCTGGGTGCTTTTTATGTGGCACCAGCAGTCTGGTACTTATGCTATTTGCTAAACTAATAACCGATGAGGGTGTAAACAAACCAACATCAGTTGTCAAGTGGTGAAAGACAAACACCAAGACACACACACACATATATATTTATATTTCTGTGTGTGTACATACAGTCACACACACACATGGTCACGCTACAATCACATGCTACACACCTGCCTTCCAAGCAGTGCTGTAAACAGCAGAAGTGACCTAGGATGTTAAAACTTACTGTGTATGCACAGCAGAGTTCAAGGTCAATATGTGCCAAAGGGCTTCACTCTTTGTACTTTAGCTTCATTACTATACCAACAGTCCGGATACTTATTGATCAGACTATGTATATATATATATATATATATCATCATCATCATCATCATCGTTTAACGTCCGCTTTCCATGCTAGCATGGGTTGGACGATTTGGCTGAGGACTGGTGAAACCGGATGGCAACACCAGGCTCCAGTCTGATTTGGCAGAGTTTCTACAGCTGGATGCTCTTCCTAACGCCAACCACTCAGAGAGTGTAGTGGGTGCTTTTACGTGTCACCCGCACGAAAACGGCCA
>NC_068983.1:44040585-44042722 GCF_001194135.2 Octopus bimaculoides | reverse complement strand
TTCATTATCATCGTCTTCATCATTTAACAAACAGTTTTCCATATTTGCATGGGACACACAGAATTTACTGGAGCACATTTTCTATGGTTTGATGCCCTTCTTGTTGCTAACCCTCACCTGTTTCCAAGCAAAGTAATATTTCCTTATGGCCAGACATGTTTTCCATGGAAAACTAGACACAACACCCGTATGATGGTGATGCTCCTTTACAACCACCACATGATGTCCAGGCAAGAATACATGTGTGCGCGTGCACACACACACACACACACACACACACACACACACACACACAAATTTATAATATAAATAAGGCCGAGACATTTGGCATTGTGTTGTGTTTGAGAAGAAGTCTCATGAGGCCAGCAAAATTGTAGCCATAGCAGATATCAGTGTCACAATCTGTGCTGGTGTCACATAAAAGCACCAATTACGCTCTCAGAGTGGTTGGTGTTAGGAAGGGTATCCAGCCGTAGAAACCATGCCAAACCAGACTAGAGTCTGGTGCAGCCTTCCAGCATACTAGCCCTGGTGGCTCCACACTGGAATTAAAAATATTACTAAGAGTGTAGGGGAAAAAATTATATTCAGGTTACACTGCAGCACACCTAGCATCATCTCATGGCACACCAGTGTGCTGTGGCACCCCGGTTGTGGAGCACTGCTCTAGAGGGTGTCAATTCTCATGTTGTCTTTGGTATAAAAAGACAGTGGGCAGCAGAATTTAACCATTTCGGCCTGGCTGGTACATATTTGTACCAGTCAAAAATTTTTCTGTACTTTTTGGTTATCTCACCCCCATTAAAAAATTTGGGTTATCTTCACCCTGTTTTATGAAAAATATTAGTACTTTTGGTTATCTCCCCAACCTAAAAAAATTATTTAACCCTCAATAAAACAAAAAAGAAATTCTTTTTAATCAATAAACAGGAAAACCCAAAAAAAATTAATCGTCTTATTAAATCTCTTTTACTCTTTTACTTGTTTCAGTCATTTGACTGCAGCCATGCTGGAGCACCGCCTTTAGTCGAGCAAATTGACCCCAGGACTTATTCTTTGTAAGCCTAGTACTTATTCTATCGGTCTCTTTTGCCAAACCACTAACTTACGGGGATGTAAACACACCACCATCGGTTGTCAAGCGATGTTGGGGGGACAAACACAGACACACAAACATACATATATACGACAGACTTCTTTCAGTTTCCGTCTACCAAATCCACTCACAAGGCTTTGGTCAGCCCGAGGCTATAGTAGAAGGCACTTGCCCAAGGTGCCACGCAGTAGGAATGAACCCGGACCCATGTGGTTGGTAATCAAGCTACTTACCACACAGCCATGAGGCCAAACGTCAACAATGTGTTGAAGTACTGAATCAAGAGGATCTGACTCTTTTAATCCAATCTCTTGTTAGCACATAAACTCAACTTTTTAGTGAAGAGATAACCCAATTTTTTAATGGCAATTTTTTAATGGGGGTGAGATAACCAAAAAATACCAATTTTACAACCTAAATCTTTAAAATTCCCATTTTATGTGATGCATTATTGTACCGCTCCGGTTTTTCTGGTAAGTATGTAGCACCAAATGTATGATTGAAGTGTACATAACTATAATGACAACTCAAAAGGCTCGCATGCATACAAACCCCACTGCCATTACTGACTTGCGAAAATATTCTTGAGAAAAAATTCTGGGTTGAAAGGATTAAAGTGAAACAAAGTAAATGTAGGGAATCATGGGTATCAGGCACTCCTGAGTAAGACATTCTAAGGATCCACGATGTGAGCACTGCAGTTTAAGTTGTTGGGTACTTTTTGGTTATCTCACTTCCATTAAAATATTGGGTTATCTCCTCACATTTTATGAGAAATATTAGTACTTTTGGTTATCTCTCTCAACTAAAAAAAATTTTTAACCCTTAACAAAACAAAAAAAAAAATGAAATGATGAAACCTCGTTTTGAATCTAATAATATTTTCATTCAAAACTGAAAAGATTAATAAACATAAGGTTGAAAAAAATTAAACATCCTATTGAATATAACATTTTTATAACGAATCATAGCATCCCTATTGAGGAGGCCAAAGGTCAACAATGTGTTGAAGTATTGAATCAAAAGGATCTAACTCTTTTA
>NC_068983.1:44037267-44040030 GCF_001194135.2 Octopus bimaculoides | reverse complement strand
ATTTATAGGAAGGTTAGGGCTAGTGCCTGTGTATATGTACTTGTTTTGTTTTTTTGTTGTATTTGCATATACACAAACACACACACACACAATTTTGTTGCTGTTATAGTTGTTGTTGTTGTTGTTGTTTATTGCCGTCTGGGTAAGTAGCAGGTCACACTGTCTTATTTTTTTTGTGTAGCTGACCTTAAATTCATATTACCATCATCTTTGCATTATTGCGGCTGTGGTGGTGGCAATGGTAGAAGATTATTTATGTCTGAGATGTAGTTGTCATAGCAGAGGTGCTGCCTGTATGTGTTTATAGTAGTAAGCATTATGTGTGTGTGTGTGTGTGCATGTGTATGAATGTGTGTATGTATGTGATTTTTTGTTTTCATTTTTTTAAAAATTTTTGTATATACAGACACTCATAGAAATGGTTTTAGCATAAAACATAAAAAAACACCAGTGTTAATTGACCCTTTTGATACCAACCTGTTACAGACTGCCTCAGGTTCTTTGATACAAACTTCCTGTTTTAAAGTGATCTAAATTAAAACCATCCATCAAAATTTCCTGTTAATTTACACCTAACACTAACTTAATAATGAGTTATTTTCCTAATTTCTCCATTATTTTCAAAATTATTGCACCTTTTTAAATTTTTTCTAACCACCAGAATTTTCTCAAATTTTCTACGCTGATATAGTTTTTGCATGCTGATGACAGAAATAATATCCATTTTCTCATGAAACCAGTAATAAAAACAGTTACAAGCCTCTAAATTTATATAATTTTAGCCAATCAGAAGTGTCCGTTGCAAACCTACTGAAAGTTGCAATTGTTTGTTACAATTGGAACTGTCTTAACATGATGTAATAAGACGTGTGTGTGTGTGTGTGTGTGTGCATGCATGTGTGTGTTTGAGAGAGAGAGAGAGAGTGAGAATGATGATGAACCTTCAGCACAGCAAATTCCATCCACAGGAATATCAAGGTGACCACTAATTGTAAACAATGGCTTCCTGATGATATTGTTTGCTTACAGTCCACTGGGAAGCCATGTCCAGTTTCAATACATGTCAGGACATGTATGTTATTTCTAAACAAAAAAAAAAAAAAAAAAAAAAAAAAAAATGAGTCCAGTGAGCTGCAGGGCTGCACCAAGCTCCAGTGTCAGCCTTGGCATGATCTCAACAAATGCTTAGTGGTATTTCGTCTGCCGTTGCGTTCTGAGTTCAAATTCCACCGAGGTCGACTTTACCTTTCATCCTTTCCTGGTCGATTAAATAAGTACCAGTTATGTACTGGGGTCGATGTAATCGACTTAATCCCTTTGTCTGTCCTTGTTTGTCCCCTCTGTGTTTAGCTCCCTGTGGGCAATAAAGAAATACATATGTGTGTGTGTGTGTGTGTATATATTCTTTTATTCTTTTATTTGTTTCAGTCATTTGACTGCAGCCATACTGGAGCACCACCTTTAGTTAAGCAAATCTCCAGGACTTATTCTTTGTAAGCCTAGCACTTATTCTATCAGTTCCTTTTGCCGAACTGCTAAGTTACGGGGATGTAAACACACCAACATCAGTTGTCAAGCGTTGTTGGGGGTACAAACAAAGACACACAAACACACACACATACATACATACATACATACATACACATATATATATATATATATATATATATATATATATATATATATACATACGATGGACTTTCTGTTTCCATCTACCAAATCCACTCACAAGGCTTTGGTCAGCCCGAGGCTATAGTAGAGGCCACTTGCCCAAGGTGCCATGCAATGGGACTGAACATGGAACCATGTGGCTGGTAAGCAAGCTAATTACCACACAGCCACTCTTGTGCCTATATGTATATATTATATATAAATATACACATGTACACATGCACATATATATATACATATATACAAATATATATACATGCATATACACAGAATGTGCTGGGTACTTTTTCATGGTACCAGCAACTTGCAAGGTTATGGCTCTAAAGGGACATTCATAATTAAGGGAAGAGAAGAGAAGGATAAGGGGAGCCGTAATTGAATGTAGTGAGAGAAAGAAAGGCTAGAGGGTACCCAAGAGGTATAAGGGCAGGCAGTGAGGTAAAGGTAAGGGCTGGTGTTGGGTGGCAACAGAGGTAACTTAGAGGAGAGTGATGGTCTGTTATAAAGAAGGAGAGTTAGAATAAATAAGACGGGGGTGGGGTTGAGTGATGAACAGAGGGGAGCCAGAGAGGAGTGGGGAGTTAGTGTGAGCATACAAGGTGAGAGGGGGAGGATGTAAGCAGAGCCTGACAGGGAACAAATATATATGTGTGTGTGTGTGTGTGTGTGCATGTGTATCTATATATGTACATACATACACACATACACACACACATATATATATACAAATATATACATACTTAAGATCAGACTAGTACTTCATCATAGATTAGCTACTGTCATCTCAGCCTATGCACCTCAACCGGGGCTACCAGATGGTCTGAAAGACCAATTCTATGACACCCTCTTGCAAACTACCTCGTTGACGAGTGACAGGGACCTTCTCTTTGTGGCTGGAGACTTCAACGGTCATGTCGGACGTCGTGCTGGAGGCTTCCATGGCATACATGGAGGCTATGGCTTCGGTTCCCGCAACGAGGAGGGAACCAGACTGCTGGAGTTCTGTGATGCAACCAATCTTATGGTCTGCAATACCAACTTCAAGAAACCTGCCAGTCACCTAGTCACCTACCGCTCCGGCAGACACTCTAG
>NC_068983.1:44028845-44034611 GCF_001194135.2 Octopus bimaculoides | reverse complement strand
ACACACACACACACACACACACACACACACACACACATGTCATAAAGGCAAAAAGGATACATTAATGTGAGTGTAAAGTTAGCAAATATTTAGACAGTGTGTTTTAAAAGGTGTTATAACATACACACACACTCAATCTTTACACACCAATTTCCATCTGACTGTTTGATGGATCATATTGCTAGTGCTTGCTGAAGGTGTGTGGCTTAGTGGATAGGGTATTTGACTCACAATTGTAAGGTTTCGAGTTCGATTCCTAGTAGTATATTGTGTCCTTGAGCAAGGCATTTTATTTTACGTTGCTCCAGTCCACCTAGCGGGCAAAAATGAGTCGTACCTGTAATTCAAAGGGCCAGCCTTATCAAAGGACTAGTCTGTGTCACACTGAATCTCCCTGAGAACTGCGTTAAGGGTACATGTATCTTTGGATTACAGCATCGGAATTAAATTTTTTTCCTAACAAAGAGTTATCCAAATTCTGGAAGAAGTGGTAGTCAGTGGGGCAAGATCAAGTTAGTATAGTGGATGATGGAGAACTTCCAACTCCCAACTCCTATAGTTTCGCCAATATCATTTTTGTGATGTGTGGTCTGGTATTGTCTTGCAATAAAACAGGAGTGGATCTGTTGACTAATCTAGGCTGTTTTTTTTGTAAGTTTCTGCATCATTTGGTCCAGTTGGCTGCAGTATACTTCAGCCATGATTGATGAGGCAGTTTTAATGAAATCATAATGGATCACACCTGCACCAGACACCAAATACACACCATCAACTTCTTTTGATAAATTTTGCTTTTTGGACTGTGTTTTGGTGGCTCGTCTTTGTCCAACCATTGTGCTGAACATTTATGGTTGTTGTATTGGATCCATTTCTCTTCACATGTTACAATTCCATTAAAAAATAATTCATTTTTGTAACAAGAAAGTAGCATAATGCAGGCTTCCAAACGCTGCTGTTTCTGATTTTCATTGAGTTCATGTGGAACCCACTTATCCAACTTTTTCACTTTACTGATTTGAACTAGATGATTCAATATTGTTTGCTTCTTAACACCAAACAACAACAATATTCAATAGATTATTTTTGTAATTTACCATATTTGAGGGCATATACAATGCACCTTTCACTTTTAAAAAAAAAAAGGTAGAAGGAGGGTTCAAAATTCACCATGGAAACTGTATTCAAAATTGGACCTATAATACATAGTTTAATGCAGCAAAAATTTCTGTTCCTGAATATATGCTGCTGAAATTGTGGTGCATCTAATATACCTGAAGATATTTTACTTCATCAGTTATTAACAGGCGTGATCCCAGGGATTTTTTGATGGGAGGACACAAGGTCAGAAGGGAATACAATTCTAGAAGAAAAGGGCATAATAACATTATTTAGAAAGGTGCACTTCTTTTCTTGAGGTGGGGCACATGCCCTTCAGCCCCACTCCCGGTACACCCTTGCTAAATGAAAGTATTTCAAAAATGGAAGTAGTCCACAATGGAATTATTTACATCTTCCATTATATCCTTCCATAGTTAAGATTATCAACTGTAAATAAATGGGATACATATTTGGATTTCATCCTTGACGGCTATTGACCACTGGTCTGCTCAGACAACATTACTAAAACTACCAACAAAAAAAAAAAATTAAACTGAAATTGGTAAAAGAAAAAAAGCATCATTAATAATAACAATAATTCTTTCTAATTTTGGTACAAGACAAGGAGCTTTGAGGAGGAGGAAACTGATTCCAGTGTTCAACTGGTATTTATTTTATTGACCATGAAAGGATGAAAAGCGAAGTCGACCTCAGCAGAATTTGAACTCAAAATGTAATGAGTCAGAAGAAATATTGCCAAACATTTTATCTGATATGCAAACAATACTCTTTTCTACTCTAGGCACAAGGCCTGAAATTTTTGGGAAGGGGACCAGTTGATTAGATCGGCCTCAGTACGCAACTGGTACTTAATTTATCGACCCCAAAAGGATGAAAGGCAAAGTCGACCTCGCTGGAATTTGAACTCAGAACACAAAGACAGACGAAATACTGCTAAGCATTTCACCTGGCGTGCTAACATTTCTGCCAACTCGCCATCTTAATAATAATAATAATGATGGTTTCAAATTTTGACACAAGGCCAGAAATTTTAGGAAAAGAGAGGGAGAGAGAGAGAGAGTCAATGACTCTCTGGAGTCAATGTCATTGACTCCAAAGAGAGTGAATGACATTGACTCCACTATATTTTGGGGATGAGGAATTAGGTACATTATTTACAATGGATGGACAGGTGTCCTCATCTTGTTTATTGTTATCACAACGTTTTGGCTGATGTTCTCTCGGGTGTTCTGGTGGGATTTTGAACCCAGTCCTTTATTTGACCAATGGGGTACACTATTATTTATCTGTTGATATTATTTTGCAAGTCCCTGCCTGGGATTGAACTTAGAATCTGAGTGTTAGTAGCCCACATTCTTATCCACTATGCTATATGCCAGTGGGCAATCATAGAATGAATTTTAGGGCTTATAAACCTAGTATTTTATCTTTCCTTAATACTGGATAAGAGCACAGGCTACTAACCCTCAGATTCTGAGTTCAATCCCAGGCAGGGACTTGAAAAATAATATTGACAGAAAAATAACATCAGCAACATACCTTAGGAATGAGAATAGTGTACCTCATTAGACAAATAGGGTGTTGGGTTTGAAATGCCACCAGAACACCTGATGAAGGCTGGAGAATACACCAGCCGAAACATTGTGATAAACAGCAAACAAGATGAGGACACCTATCTATCCATTGTTAATAATCGACTCCAGTTCCTGACTGGCAGTTATTTTATCTATCCCAAAAGAATGAAGGGCAAAGTTGACCTCGATGGGATTTGAACTCAGAACATAGACAGCTGGAAGAAAATGACACTAAGCATTTTATCCGACGCACTAACAATTCTGATGATAATATTGACAGTGATATAAGTGATAGTAGCAACAACAACAACAGCAATATTGTATATTTAACTGCTATACCATGGTGGAGAGATTTAAATGATTTCAAATCACCCAGAAAAACACAGGTAAGTGTTTCATCTCCAGGTAAAGTTCAGTGAAGCGTGAAGGTGGGTGAGATGCACACACACACACACACACACAACCAACAAATATACAGACGCACTAACAGACATGTAACTCAGGCATTTATACATACACACATACATATATACACACATACACACAAAACTACATATATACAAATGGACACATAGACATCTACATACATATACACACACAACCAACAAGAACAATAGATATACATAGATACACTATCAAACATATAACACACACATATATACACACACACACATACATACATGGCACACGCACAAAACTACATATACACAAACGGACACACAGACACAGACACACACACTCTAGTGTTGCTATTATTTAAGGAGGAGACAGTCAAGAGGTAAAGTCTCCTTTAAGGGGTCATGGCTATTATTGTTTGTTTTGTCCTCTTTTTGAAATGACTTATAGCGTTTGTGTGAAGGATGATGTGCTTTTACTATGGGGCCCTTAAAAAAAAACACCCCTTACACATCCCATATACTCGATGGTGGGGTGGGGAGTGCTTTCTTTGAAATACCTGGGTTAACAAAATAACTGTTAAAAGTACACGGGGGTGGGGGGGAACCAGCATGTTGATCAGTAGTGTAAGAGAAAGGATAGTCATGGTTGGAATGCCTTTGATCATTGATTTGTTGCACCAAGAGTGAAGAGCTGCCAATCTTTACAGTCATGTAATACCAAACTTGAGGCCTCCAAACTTGCCAGATTTAAATCATGAACCTTGGACGATTGGAGTGACATTGCTGGAAGGGAGACTAATCGACATCTTCACAATACTATAGATTCACTGAAGGCAGCTGTTGTCCAGGTAACAACCAAAGTTATAACCCCTCCTGAGACCATAACCTGTGGCCTATGCCAGGGGTGTAACCAGCCCACTTATGCATACCTTTCCTTCATTGGACACTAAACTCTGTTTGCGAAGACCTGCTGAGGCAAGTGAAATCGAAATTAAATCAAATTCGCAAATTCGATGACTGGCACCCGTGCCAGTGGAGCGCTAAGAGCACCATCCGAGTGTAATCGCTGCCAGAGCAGCTGACTGGCTTCCATGCCGGTGGCACATAAAAAGCACCATTCGAGTATGATCATTACCAGCATCGCCTTACTGGCACGTGAAAAAACATTCAAGCGAGGTCGTTGCCAGTGCTGCTGGACTGGCTCCTGTGCAGGTGGCACGTAAAAAACACCACTTGAGCATGGCCGATACTAGTGCCGCCTGACTGGCCCTCATGCCGGTGGCACGTAAAAGCACCCACTACACTCTTGGAGTGGTTGACGTTAGGAAGGGTATCCAGTTGTAGGAACTCTGACAGACCAGATTGGAGCCTGGTGCAGCCATCTGGTTCGCCATTCATCAGTCAAATCATCCAACCCATGCTAGCATGGAAAGCAGATGTTAAACGATGATGATGATATATATATATATATATATATATATATATATATATATATCACCACCATCATCGTTTAACATCTGTTTTCCATGCTGGCATGGATTGGACATTTTGACTGGGGACTGGCAAACCAGGAGGCTGCATTGGGCTCCAATCTGATCTGACAATGTTTCCACAGCTGGATACTCTTCCTAATGCCAACCACTCCGAGAGTGTAGTGGGTGCTTTTTACATGCCACCAGCATGGGGGCCAGTCAGGCGGCACTGGTATCGGCCATGTTTGGCTGGTGATTTTTATGTACCAACGGTACAAGAGCCAGTTGGGGCATGGGGAGCTGGAATCGACCACGTTCGGATGGTGATTTTTATGTGCCACCAGCATGGGGAGCCAGTCAGGCGGCTCTAGCAGTGACCCATGCATGAATGGTGCTTATCACGGGCCACCAGCACTGGTAGTGACCACAACTACAATTTCCATTTGATTGTGATTTGATTTGATTTTGATTTACTTGACTCAATAGGTCTCCTCATGCACGGAATGTCGCCTGACAATTCACAGGTACTTTTTAAGTGGGCTGGTTATGCGACACTGGTGTAGGCTACGGCTGTGATCTCACTTTCCTTGCTGGGTCTTCCCAATCACAGCATTTCTCCAGAGGTCTCAGTCTTTTGTCATTGCCTCTGTGAGGCCCAACGTTTGATGATCATGCTTCACTGCCTCATCCCATGTCTTCCTGGGTCTTCCTCTTCCACAGGTTCCTCCCACTGTTAGGGAGTGACACTTCTTCACACAGCTATCCTCATCCATACGTAGTACATGACCATACCAGCACAGTCGTCTCTCTTGCACATCACATCAAAATTAAATTTGCTGTGGTTACAATTCATTATTTCTAAAATTAGAGTACATAACATTTTTATCCTAAACCATTAACTTCAGATTAATTCTCTCTATAAACAAACCATCCTTCAGCAGAGAAAACTGACACCTTCGCTATTGGCCTTGCCACCAACGCCACCAACATCACTCCACACTCTTACAATAGATACTTTCTCTATTTCCCCCTTACCGTCTTTCTTTCTCTCCCTCCTTATCGCATGTAACTATGGCTGGTCGTCAGGTGTGGCAACTTCTCTCAGTATTTAGAACAAGATAACCAGACATGGTGTTGTTCAAGTTATCAGTCTGAAACTCTCTCTTTCTCTCTCTCTCTCTCTCTCTCTCTCTCTCTCTCTCT
>NC_068983.1:44022535-44028295 GCF_001194135.2 Octopus bimaculoides | reverse complement strand
CATGCTAGCATGGAAGGCGGACGTTAAACGATGATGATGATGATGTTGTTCGACATGACTCTGATGAGGCCCATCTCAGATCAAACTACATACATGTTACGAGGGGGCACCATAAAGTTCATGGCTTTAAGGGTATCATGAAAGGGTAGAGCTGTTACCTTAACAGGAGAGGTAGAACAACTATTTAGGAGAAGATATGCAAAAAATTATGATATATCTTTCTCTTTTTTGCAGATTTAATGCATGATGGCAGCTCCTACAGTGGATTTTGGTAAAACTGAAGTAAGAGCAGTCATGAAGTTGCTCTTTTTGCAAGGAAAAGAAGCTGCAGAAATCCATGGCAAAGTGAAGGAAGTCTTGAAGGATGGCTGCCCATCTTACTCCACAGTGAAAATCTGGGTGTCAAGGTTTCAGGCTGGTCATTTCAAGGTTACAGATGAACCCCAGCCAGGATGGTCAACTTCCGTGACCACAGAGAACAATGCCAACACCTAATTAATAGTGTTGACTAGCACAAAATTTATCATGATTCTTGAGGACCACAGGATTTCAGCTCAGGTCTGAGACTCTGGGGATTTCCCGCAAAAGAGTTAGCCACATAATCCATAATATTCTGGACATGAGAAAGCTTTTTGCAAAATGGGTGCCGAAATGCCTGAACACAGATCAGAAGTGCATCAGAGTGACATCAAAGGCAATTTTGGACTGGTTTGCAGCAGGGAAAAGCTGATTTTATGGCTTGTTTAGTCAGCCTGGATGAAACTTGGCTTCATCATTATGATCCCCAGACCAAGTAGCAATCAATGGAGTGGTGCCACAGCGGTTCACTGCATCCTAAGAAGTTTTGGACCCCAAAGTCAACTGGAAAGATTCTAACTTAAGTGTTGTGGGACAAATACGGAATACTCCTCCTAAAATACTGGCCAAAGGGTCGCACCATCAATGCAGAATACTACATGCTTCTTTTGGAGAAACAGCATAAAGCTTTGAAGCAGAAACCTTGTGGAAAGCTCAGCCACGGTGTCCTATATTTTCAGGACAGCTCACCAGCACTCACAGCACATGAAACTCAACGGAAAATACGTGACTTTAGCTTTGAATTGATAGATCAGCCACCTAATTCTCCAGACTTGACTCCATCCAACTTTTACCTCTTTCCACAACTGAAGAAATATCTCAAGGGAATGAAACTTCACTCCAATTTGGAAGTGATTGCTACAATAGAGGCCTGGTTGAAGGCCCAACCTTCCGAGTTCTTTTACAGGGCTTATAAAAACTGATGGACTGTTGCAATAAGTGTGTGAATCTGAGGGGGGAATATGTTGAATAAAATCATAATTAACTGATCGTCCTGTGTTTTCTTTTACCCAAAGCCAGGAACTTTCAGCAACCACTCATATTGTCGAAGCTATATTTGTTTTATTAACTACAACATAAGAAATAATACTTTCTATTATAGGTACAAGGCTTGAACTATTTTGGGAGAGGGTTAATTCAATTATATTGAATATTGACCCCTGAGCTTAATTGGTAATTATTTCATCAACCATGACAGGATGGCAGGCAAAGTTGACCTCAGCAGAATTTGAACTCATAGCATAAATACAGACGAAATGTTGCTAAGCATTTCGCCTGACATGCTAACGATTCTGCCAGTGGGCCACCTTACAAAGTAAGAAACATAACATGGTTCTATAGCTTAATTTTAATTATTATAGCTACAAAGTAAATGAATAAGAAATAGATTTTCTTGTCCTCTCTAAAATAAAATAACTGAACCAATAAATTATGATAGACTTATGTTTCAAAATCTATTAAATAATAGGAAATTAAGAGAAAACCATTTAAGAAGAGGCTTGGGTCGACTGTTTATTAAATCTCTGGTTTTCTTGTGGGCTCGCGTTTCTTACCCCACTTTTTTCTCTCTCTAACTATATACTTCCAGTTATGATTTCTCACAAGCATGAAATTTGAGAGCTATTTAATGGGATGGGGTTATAAGGGTGTATGGTGAGGGGACAGGAAGTTCTGATATTTAAACCTTCTGAACATGCTGTTAGAAATATAGGGAGCTCTGCTGAAACTTCTCAAGTGGAAGATGTTTTCACTTTTACTGCTGTTGCTGTTGTTGTAGCTGTTATTATTATTATTATTATTATTATTATTATTATTATTATCATTATTATTATTAAGGTGGTGAGCTGCGTTGACACACAAGGTAAAATGTTTAGCAGCATTTCTTTGGTCTTTATGCTGAGTTCAGATTCCACCAGAGTCAACTTTGCTTTTCATCCTTTTGGGGTTGATAAAATAAGCATCAGTTGAACACTGAGGTCGATGTAATCAATACATCCCCTTCCCCGAAACTGTTGGTCTTATGCCAAAATTATTATTATTATTATTATTATTATGATTATTATGATTATTACTATTATTATTAATATTATTGTGAGGCCACATGGCCTAGTGGTTAGGGTGCTGTACTTACGATCGTGAGATTGTGGTTTCAATTCCTAGACCATTTGGTGTGTTGTGTTCTTGAGCAAAACGCTTCATCTTGCATTGCTTTGAGATCACTTTGTCACCTGGCACATGGTACACACCGTGCACCTGTTCAGGTAATATCAATTTGTTGGAGAGAGTGAGCTAATGTACGGCACATACATTTGATCACTATAAACAAATCATTTGTGCAGGTCGTTCAGCCAGCAAAAAGCTAAACGCTCATGCATTGTCTTTGACATATGAGTTTTCATCATCATCACCATCTCCAGCATTTCTTAGATGGTGAGCGGGTGTGGTCGCCATTTGTCAGATGCGATTTCCTACAACTTATCTTTTACTGAGCTGCAATCCTTGATCAAACATGGACCGAAGCAGGGTGTCTGGCACCTAGAGTGTTATTAAGCACTCACACACCTCTGCCGGTTGGGTGATGTGGTCGGTGGAAGTAATGGGTGCTTTTATGTGCCACCGGCACAGGTGCCATTTGCATGACACCAGTATCTGCCACAACTGTGATTTTGCTCAGCTTGATGTGTCTTCTTCTCAAGCACAACATAATGCCAAATGTCTCAGTCATCACCTCCAAGAAGCCCAATGCTCGAAAAGAACTCAGCCACTTTGCCCCCGTTATTAATTTAATTAAATTCAAAGAGTTCAAATTCTGCCAAGGTAAACTTTGCCATCCATCCATCTGGGGTTGATATAATAGACTGTTCCCCTCACCTACCAGGTTTCTAACTGTGTTTCTATGTTGGAAATCAATTTAACATCCAGGATATGACAGCTGGCGAGAAACAAGAGCTGTATTTCCAATAAGATGGAGTTATTTTAGACCATTTGAGCCCTTTCACAAATATAAAGATAACAATAACTATTATCATACCTGTGTTCGCTTTGATATTGATATGTCCCAGTGGTGATATAGTTCAAGCCCTCATCGCCATTGATATGTCCCATGATGACGATGTATTTCGTCATCTCTACAGGACTGGTCTGAATGGCGTACCTTCACCGACCGACACTACTGATTGTGTCAGTCCACTGTTTGTTAGTTGTGGACCAGCCCACTTCTCGCCTGGGGGCGTCTGCCACAACAGATATTAAGACTGAAAAAAGTCTACCTTGTTTGTAAAAAATTTTGAACCTAAGTCTGTACTCCCATCACATTTCTTGGTTCCCAGGCCACTGTTTGTTACAATATTTCTGTTGAAATACATTGCCTTTTAATGGAAAGTTTAAATTTAGATCATGTTAATCAGGAAGTTTGTGTCATAGAATCAGAGACGGTGTCAGATGGTTGATATCAAAAGGGTTAATAAGTAACTAAATTCTAGTCACACCCTCATATCCTTGTCATTTGACAGTCTAATACAAAATTTATTTTTGATTAATAAACACTGCTGAAAACTCTTGTTCACAAGAACAAGCAGAAAGGAACAGAAAAAGGCTCTCGCCACATTTTCTAGATACATGTGTTAAATCGAGTTGATTAAGATTACTTAAAAACTCTAGTGTTTTCTTTCTTTTTTTTTCTTTTCCATGAACCTCTGTACTGTTGATGCTGAGAGTCCTTCACTGGTTTGAGTTTTGGCTGTCTGGTTAAGAAGCTTGCTTCAGCACAATGTAGCGTTGGGTTCAATTCCGCTGTGAGGTATACTAAATGTCTTCTACCATAGCCTCAGCTCAAACCATAGCTTGCTGGATGCAATGTGTCTTCATTTATTATAGGTGTATGCTTTAAAAAAAAAAAAGAAGCACCACAATAAATGAATCATTGATAAATCATAGAACACGGGGGGTGGGGTGGAATAAGTTTCTTTCTGAGACCCCAAAAGTTGTCCTGAGCAGTGTGAATGGTCTCTAGGGGGAGGGAGTGCTTTTGCAGTCCAAACAGAATTTTTGATTGATCGCCAACCCGTAATATCAAAGATCAATTTGTGATAAGTGTAACACTGTTCACAATGAGCATACCGTGTTATCCTAAGTCATTGATGAATGAATCAGTGATTCATGAGGATGGATGTACTTTGTTAGTTTGCATTTTGGGTTCAAGTTCAGACGAATCCAAATATGTCTTTTTTTTTTTATCAAGAGTCGTCGCTAAAATATGGATAACTTGGTAATGTCTTTTTTTAACCCCAAGTCATCCCTCATCGAGCAAACCTAACAAGAAAAAACATTCCAACTGTGACCAACTCATCTATGTTTTTTAAACATAGCCTACCCTGGGCTACTTTAGCTAATACATTTTCCATTCTTTCAGAAGTCCTGCATGGATTTGAGAGAGAATTTGCTGCTATTTCCAGCAGCTATTCCCTCTTTTGTTGGAATGTATCATACAATTTCAGAAGACCATTTCTTTTCATTTTTCAGTCATAGTACACCGTGGACTACATGAGTTAATGTGCCTTCCATTTTGCAAGACAGTCTGAGTTGATTTGAGAGAAAATCCGAGAAAATCAACTGCTATTTCTAGCAGGTCTTCCTTCCTTAGAATGTATCCTGTGAGTTTAGGTGGAAGGAAGCTATGGTGTTTAGATAAACATATTAGGCTGGTTTGATAAAGTATCGTTAATTCCTCCACATGCTGTGTTTTGTAAGACAAACTGCTTTCAGCCGTGAAAACCATTAATTTAGCCCTATTACACACACACACACACACACACACGAACTTGAGTGCGCGTGCACACACACGTATACACACATACATATACACACATATGTATGCTTCCGTCCATACATGTATGTATATATGTATGCATATATGTATATATATATATATATATATATATATATATATATATATATATATATATATATATATATATATACACACACACACATACATATTTACATATATACACATATATATACACTAGCATGGAAGGCGGACGTCAAACAATGATGGTGATGATGATATATACATACATACACACACATATATATGTGTATATATATGTGTGTGTGTGTGTGTGTGTGTGTGTTGCCTGGATGTATGTACACATATATATACATGCACACACACACACACACACACTCTGAGTGGTTGGTGTTAGGAAGGGCATCCAGCTGTAGAAACTCTGCCAAATTTAGATTGGAGCCTGGTGTTGCCATCCGGTTTCACCAGTCCTCAGTCAAATCGTCCAACCCATGCTAGCATGGAAAGCGGACGTTAAACGATGATGATGATGATGATGATGATATATATATATACATACACACACACACACACACACACACACACACATATATATA
>NC_068983.1:44017550-44022146 GCF_001194135.2 Octopus bimaculoides | reverse complement strand
AAAGCACCAACTGATTGTGGTTACTGCCAGCCCCCTCTGGCCCCTGTGTCGCTGGCACATAAAACACACCCACTACACTCTCAGAGTTGTTAGCGTTAGGAAAGGCATCCAGCTGCAGAAACACTGGTGCAGCCTCCTGGCTTCCCAGACCCTAGTTGATCCGTCCAACCCATGCCAGCATGGAAAATGGACGTTAAACGATGATGATGATGAAATGTGTGTGTGTGTATGTGTTTCTGTCTGTTTGCATGCATTTATATGCATGTGTACATGTGTCTATATATGCACGCACGCATGTGTGTATGCGTGTGTGTATGTATTGTATGTGTGTGCATGTGTGTGTGTACGTTCTAAGGAGCATTAGAGAAAGGATGTCAAGGTACTTAGCAGTGGATGGTCTTGTTGTCATCTTTATAAGAGGCTATGTGGAAGCTTTAAAAATAATAATAATAAATGCGCCCTTTTAAAGCCTAGCCAGGCTCATATGCCTGGTTCTCCATTTTCAATGGCGTATGTGTTTCCCAGCTGGACAGGACGTCACTCCATCGCAGCGTTACTCATTTTTGCCAGCTGAGTGAACTGGAGCAACATGAAATGAAGTGTTTTGCTCAAGAACACAACGCGTCACCCGGCCCAGGAATCGAAACCACAATCTTACGATCATGATGCTGACAACCTAACCACTAAGCCACGCACCTATGTGGAGGCTTTAGAGAAGTCAAAAACATTGGATGAGAGATAGATCTCTGCAATACACTATTCAGTCAATTACAAGTTTTGAAAGTACTTTATAAGATCTTGCTGGCAAATTCTTAAATTAACGTAAACATTTATTTACATGAAACAAAATTACTGGAGAACTTTCATCTAATTCTTCCAAATCTTTTGGTTAAAATTGTATTGAAACCATTCGTGGGAAATTTTTTTATCACAGCAACTAACCACACACCACAAGGTTTAACAAAACCTGCTGAAGCAAGCCAGCATGCTCGCAGCATTACCACAGGCGATAGCGAGGCTAAGATGTTGGGAAAGCCAAACACCCTCATGGGCATCACCTGACACCTCAGTGAGGCAAGCTGCCAACGGTGACAAGAACTTCACGGTTAGTGGCCCAGTCCTACCAAACATCTCAAACGTCACAAGTTGGAAGAGATAGTTCACAGTCAGGTCCCAATACTTCAGGGTTTTCTTCCATTCGGCTACAGAAGCAGTGACCCTTCCATTAACTGCAGTATCCAGGATGTGGGAGGGAGCAAAGGAGTTACAGACTGTGGTATGCCAAATGAAGCACCTACCTCTAACCCAGGGATAGAGGGTAAGATGATCTGGTCTCTTTCCATCACTTTTGGATAACCCTGACGGCTCCAGAATTGAAGGGATATTAATCAGAGTCAGGGCCCGCTTAATGATAAGGTTTAACTCAGGGTGACGAGTGAAGTGACCAGCATCTAGGTGGCAAGACAGACCATGAAGACCTGTGGGGTTGAAGGGCCTACCACAACAGCATCTCAGTCCCCTACAGGCATCAGCTCTGACTCTCAATGCAATGAAGATGCAGAGTTCATCTAGACTGAGTAGACCACCAATGTTGGCCTCAGGCAGGGCATCAATCCAGTCCCCCGAGAATTTTGTACAAGCTGAAAGTAGGCAACACCTTGAAAATTGATCAGATTGATCCAGGAGAGAGTTAAAAGTGACACCTGAATCCAGATTGTTCCATACTCTCTGATTCCGTCTATCTCTACTGTAACCGGAACTGACAAACCCAGCTCTCTCCACTGTGATAGAGCTTTATCCATCTCCCTGTGGGAATTAGTCCATGCTGGAGAAGAGAGGATGTTGCCTGCCAAAAGGGAGCAAGCATCAATCGAAGAAAGAAAACAGGGAAGAGATTTGTTGAGAATATTGGCCCGAGGAGTCATTTGTAAACTAGCATTTATTTCTTGTTTCTTTAGGCTTTTATTCAGAGTATTTCTTGTATGAGCGTGGATAGTGAGTTTGGGGGTTGTTGAAACCATCATATATGTTCCGCGTTAGGTTTGTGAGTTTAGGTGCAGGTAGGGCTGTGTAGTTAAGAATCTTACTTGGCAATCACGTGGTTTCAGGTTCAGTCTTATTGTGCAATACCTTGGACGAGTGCCTTCTTCTATGGCCCTGTGCCAATCAATGTCACATGGGTGAATTTGGTGTGAAGCCTGTCACGTGTGTGTGCATGTGCTTGTGCATACATGTGTGTACGTGTGCATGTGCATACATCATGTGTGTGCGTGTGTAACACTCTGACCACTTGACAACTGGTGTTGGTTTGTTTACATCCCTGCAGCTTAGCAAGCAGTTCAGCAAAAGAAAATCATTAAATAAATATCAGTCTTAAGTACAAGTAGTGATTCGTTGGATTAAAACCCTTCAAAGTGGTATTCCAGCACGGCCGCTTAATATGATTAGGAGAGGAATACACGGGGATTAGTGAGGTCAAGTGTTAGCCTTTCTAAAAATTGGTTTGGCAAGGTAACGACACCACTTGGGCTCTGGAGATAGTATAATTTTTGCCCATCTTTCAGAACCTGGGAGTTTGACATTGTTAGAATGAGCAGTTGTACATGTTGGTGAGTATAATGATTTCTTCAGGTGTGGAGGCTTATAGCTCAGTGGTTAAGGTCCTGTGCTCACAATTACAAGATCGTGATTTTGATTCCCGGACTGGGTGATGCAAAATATTTCCTTTTAGATTTCTCTAGTTGACTCAGCTATAAATGAATAGCTCTGAATGGACGGGCATCTGGTTCAAGGTTAATGTTGCAATCTTGGCCATTTATACATCATAGAAACTGACCCTATGGCTCCTGGCTTCAAAACAGAAACGTCCAGGGATTGAAGATGATGTAGGTGTCTGAGGTGTGTGTTTGTGATTTTATCAGGGCCTGAGGTTTTCAAATGTCTAGATTTCCCTAAAACTATCTGATAGAAGGAAAGGGTCAAAAATCGTGGGGTAGGCAAAAGGTATGTTATTTTTCATTTTGTGTTTTGTTAGCTGGTTGTCGAGATGTTCAGATAAGGGTGTTTGCTTGACAATGTAACGTGGGTGTATTGAGGTTGTCATTGTGGCATGGAGTCCGTGTGTGTGTGTGTGTGTGTGTGTGTGTGTGTGTGTGTGTGTGTGTGTGTGTGTGTGTGTGTGTGTGTATGTGTGTATGTGTGTGTGTGTATGTGTAAAAGTTGGTGTATGTGTATGTCTGTGGGCATATATGTATGTGTGCTTCTGTGTCTGTGTGTGTGAGTATGTGTATATGGAAGTATATATATGTGTATGTGTAAGTGTGTCTGTGTGGTGTATGTATATGTATATATATATATATATATATATATATATATATATATATATATATATATATATATATATATATATATATATATATATATATATATATATATATACACATATACATATACATATATATATACATATGTATATATCTATATACATATATATATATATACATATGTATATATATATATACACATATATATGTGTGTGTGTATATATATATACATATGTATATATATATACACATATATATATGTGTGTGTATATATATATATATGTATATATATATATATTTATGTGTGTGTGTGTGTGTATATATATATATATATATATATATATATATATATATATATATATATATATATATATATGCATGTATGTAAGTGTGTATGTATGTATGTATTTCTCCATGTGTATATACATGAATTTAAGTGTACAATTGGCTTGTCTAATGTTCCTTATTTGAACCAGACAAATAGTTTTGAATTACCCGAGATAATGTATTGTATGTTCAAGATTGAAATGAAGGTGGTGGAGGTGGAGAAGACCCCAAAGTCGGGTATCTGAGGCACGAAAAGAAGGAGTCGGCTTGCGGGTGGGTGGGTGTTAAAGAAAATTGCCGGCTGTTTGTTGAACGTACCACTGTTTATACACATATGTATAGCAATGTGTATAAACACTTTAATTTATTGATTCAACAAAACTAGTTGTACGCAAAAACACTGTTTGGGCACTTTAAATGTCCTACTCAGCATCTATGTGGTATGTGTGTGTGTGTGTGTGTGTGTGTGTGTGTGTGTGTGTTTATGAGTGTATGTGATTGTATGTGTACGTACATGTGTGTACAGGAGGATCTATACGTGTTTGTGAGTGAATGGGTGTGTGTGTGTACATGTGTGTGCATGTATGCGTGTGTGTGCATGTGTCTATACCTGTGTACATGGGCATGTTTATATATGTGTGTGTGTACGTTTATACCTGTGTATATGTGTGTTTGTGTATGTATATATATATGTATATGTGTGAATACGTGTGTGTATATATGCATGTATATACGTGTGTTCAATCATGTATGTATGCGTTTGTATAAGTGCATGCGAGTGTGCATGTGTATGCATGTGTATATGTGTCTATACGTGCGTGTGTTTACGTGCCTGTGTCTATGTACATTTGCATGTGTATATATGCATGTGTATGCATATGTCTTCCTGTGTGTATGTGTGTATGTGTGTGTGTAAGCGTGTGTATATGTGGTCATGAATATACAC
>NC_068983.1:44013731-44017540 GCF_001194135.2 Octopus bimaculoides | reverse complement strand
GAGTGAATGGGTGTGTGTGTGTACATGTGTGTGCATGTATGCGTGTGTGTGCATGTGTCTATACCTGTGTACATGGGCATGTTTATATATGTGTGTGTGTACGTTTATACCTGTGTATATGTGTGTTTGTGTATGTATATATATATGTATATGTGTGAATACGTGTGTGTATATATGCATGTATATACGTGTGTTCAATCATGTATGTATGCGTTTGTATAAGTGCATGCGAGTGTGCATGTGTATGCATGTGTATATGTGTCTATACGTGCGTGTGTTTACGTGCCTGTGTCTATGTACATTTGCATGTGTATATATGCATGTGTATGCATATGTCTTCCTGTGTGTATGTGTGTATGTGTGTGTGTAAGCGTGTGTATATGTGGTCATGAATATACACACATATGTATATACACCCTCTAACACATCTTCCTAGGCATGTATATATAGTTAACAGCTTTTCTTTTAAACAACTAATAAAAATAGGATTGCGTTCTAGTTTTTATCTTTCTAAAAGTTCTTCTTCCAGTTTTTTTTTTTTGAGAGAATTCCTCGTAAACTCGAACAGTCAAGTTCCTCAATTCATCATTACTATTTCAAAAATATCATGGCAGCGAGTTAGCAGAATCGTTAGTGCGCTGGGAAAAATGTTTAGTAGTATTCCGTCCAACTTTATGATCTGACTCCAAAATTCCACTGAGGTCAACTTTGCCTTTCATCATTTCTGGATTGATAAAATAAGTACCAGGGGGACAAACATTCACGGTTTTTTTGCCATGGAGAAAATTTCTTGCTGTAGACAAATGTATGTGGCTGTGTGATAAGAGGCTTGTATGTGGTTATGTGGTAGGAAGCTTGCTTCCAAACCACATGGTTCTGGGTTCAGTCCCACTGTGTGGCATCTTGGGCAAGTGTCTTCTATTATAGCCTCAGGCAAGTGTCTTCTACTACAGCCTCTTGGGCAAGTGTCTTCTACTATAGCCTCAGGCTGACCAAAGCCTTGTGAGTGGATTTGGTAGACAGAAACTGAAAGAAGCCCGTCATATATATGTATATATATGTGTGTGTATGTGTATGTTTGTGTGTCTGTATTTGTCCCTCAACATCACTTGACAACCGATGTTGGTGTGTTTACGTCCCTGTAACTTAGCGGTTTGGCAAAAAAGTACGATAGAATAAGTACTAGGCTTACAAAGAATAAGTCCTGATGTCGATTCGCTCAACTAAAAGCGGTGCTCCAGCATGGCCGCAGTCAAATGACTGAAACAAGTAAAAGAGTAAAAGAATCTTGTGTGTGTGTGTGTGTGTGTGTGTGTGTGTGTGTGTGTGTGTGTGTGTGTGTGTGTGTCTCTGGCATATTAATCTAAGAGTGTTGATTAACTCTTCGTCTCACTTGGAATCAGCTGCAATTGCCTCTAGGTGTTCATTTATTTCCTTTCAAAGTAGAGTTGATTCCTATTGATCAAGAATTTGCCTTCTCTGGTATTTTGCATACCTTTCCACATCTTTGTTCAAAATCACACCAGTGGTCACTCTTAGTTATTTCTTTTCAGTTTTGCTTCAATTGTGCAAATACTTCTAGTCCATAAGTCTCTTCCACCCACTTTTTTTTAATATGTCTAAATCATATGTCTGTCTCAAGTCAAAGTAGAACAACTGCTGTGCTGATGATGTCTTCTTAGGTAGAAACATGTCTATACAGCCACCCTCTTGTCTGCAGAAAGAACAGCAAAACAGATTGTCTTTTCCTTTGTGGCATATTTATTCAGAGGAATGGTTATTATTTGAGTTATCTCACCTCCTCATTCACAGCCAATTGCAATTCTGCTACATTGAGATTATTTGGTTGAATATAAGCTATAACTGATTTTCACTTTATACTCATGAACTCAGTAACTCTAGAAATACAACCACAATATTCTCACATCCAACACATTGAATCCTTTTTATGGTTTGCAGACATCGTAACCTTATGACTCTGGGAAGCCTGTCGGAGTCATTGTACCTGTTATACAATGATGTATCTGTGTCACATAATGTGTCATACTGTTTCTGTCACAGGGGTATGTTATGTATACAAGCGTCTGTGGAATATTCAGTCACTTATACATTCAACCAATAAGTAATTCAGTTACTTATTGATCACCTGGCAAGACAAGGTCCCAGATATAGAGGTCCTCTCTCGAGCTGATCTGGCAAGCATTTACACACTACTGAGGAGAGTGCAAGTCAGGTGGTCAGGCCACCTTGTTTGAATACCTGACATACAACTGTCCAAATGAGTGTTTTATAGCAAAGTGGCAGAAGGTGCATGCACGCAAGGTGGACAGAAAATGTGCCTCAAGGATACACTGAAGAGCTTTGAGATTAACCTTGATATCTGGGACATGCAAGTACAGGACCTCCCTGCCTCAAGAAACTGAACCAACAGAGGTACCACCACCTATGAACGGAACAAGATTGCAGGGGCACAAGGAAAAGGCAAATTACATATGTCCAGAGCTAACTCCTTGCCTTCAATCCCAGCAAACCCTCAGTATCCAACCTACAGCAGAGCCTCCTGGGTGTGCATCGGACTGATTGGTCACAGCCAGACACTCTGTGCTCTGTCTTCTTTATCGATGTGATGCCATTGGTCATCTTCGGCCACGACAAATGGACTAATTCAGTTGACTGAACAACTGCTTGTTCATCATTGGAACCGATGGCAATTTCATTTACTATTTACGTGTATGTGTATCTGTCTGTCTGCACATGTCCACACACACTACACATATGCAGATGCGCACTCACGTAAACACACATGTACACATATATATACACATATGTACATATACATGTAACAATGTATGTATGAACTCAGCAGGCTTTGTAATGTATACAATTAATTTTCCCTCTGTTTCGGTATGTATTCTGGTGTTTATTACAATATCCCGCCTACATATGTATGTATGTATGTATGTATGTATGTATGTATGTAAGTATGTATGTATGTATGTATGTATGTATGTATGTATGTATGCATGCATGTATGTATGTATGTATGTATGTATATATATATGTCTGTTTGCATGTATGTGTATATGTATGTATGCATGTACTTGTATATATGTGTAATATGTGTGTATATGTGTGTATATGTATATATATATACACATATGCATCTATATATTATGTGTGTATGTATGTATATATATATATATATGTATGTGTGTGTATATATGTATGTGTGTGTATATATATGTATATATATATGTATGTGTGTGTGTGTGTGTAATTATATATATATATATATACATGTATGTGTATGTGTGTACACACACACGCACACACTCACATACATAATTATGGTTGTATGTGTGTGTACATTTACATAATTATGTGTGTGTATGTATATGTAATTATATGTGCATGGAGGCTTAATGCTTAGGGTGCTGTACTTATGATCGTAAAAATTGTGGGTTTGATTCCTGAACTGGATGATGCATTTGTACTCTTGAGTAAAACACACCATTTCATGTTGCTCCAAAAATGTTATCGATCCAGAAATAATGAAAGGCAAAGTTGACCTTCATGAAATTTTGAACTCAGAACATAAAAATCTGAGCCTGAAGCGTAGCCAGTGGGAGTGAGGGTAGGTGGGGGTGGCAGTCCTGGGGATGGCAAAATCAAGGGTCATCTCAGTTGGCACGCACTCTGGCTACATCACTGATATATTCTTTTATTCTTTTATTTGTTTCAGTCATTCGACTGTGGCCATGCTGGAGCACCACCTTTAGTCAAACAAATCAACCTCAGGACTTATTCTT
>NC_068983.1:44007964-44012875 GCF_001194135.2 Octopus bimaculoides | reverse complement strand
TATATATATATATATATATATATATATACATATCTATATATATATATACACACATGCAAGTGCATTTAAAAAAAAAGGGTACTTTGGCAGTGAGTGTCAGCATGTGTCTATATATATCCTGCGTGTGTGTGTGTGTGTGTGTGTGTGTGCGTGTGCGTGTGCGTGTGTGTGTGTGTATGCATTCGTGCGTAAAATCCTATGGATGCACCCATTCATTCAGATCATCTTCCCAACTCCCCACACCTTGCCTGCAGATTTGTCAATGGTTCGTGTTTTTCATGGTTCAAACGTGTGTGTGTGTATGTGTGTGTGTAATACATACACACACAAACACACACACACACACACACATGTAAGCATGCATGCATGCAACCATGCAGACGGTATGTTCCGATCTACCAGGTATAGCCATAAATACTGTTACAAATTTTCTCCTTCAATTTTTCATAGGTTTTTGCACCTAAAATATTTTCCCTTTGTATCAGTCATTAGCTAATAAACTTCTGCATTGAATTTCAGATATTAACTGATCTAATTTTCCTATTTAACAATGGAATGGAATGTCAAAGAAAACCGTATAATTGTTGTTGGTTTTTACAAGGCAGGTCACGATGCAGCCATCATTTTCAAACTGCTTGAACCACTTAGAATTAGCAGAATGTTCTACAAAGAGATTTGCACCATAAAGAGATTATATTGGGTGGCATGCAACTTCAGTTTATGCCAAGTTGGTGAACCACTAATGACCTAGTATTAGTGAGATAACTGCAGGAGTATCTTAGCTAAGAGCAAGTCACTATACTCAATGTTCATTGATATAGAGATAATGCTTAACACAGTACAAATATTAAGTTGTAAACTTCAAGACTCCAACTGTTATATTGATCATGCAAATACAATACTCTCCTTACAACTCATGCATTTATAACAAGGAGCAATTGCATTGCTTAGCACCTCACAATAAAACAAAACTAGACAGGAAATATTTGTGGATAACACATTATTCCAAGGGAAGGTTGTCCTCGCACTGCGAGTACTCCTCAGAAGGTCAAAGCTGTTGGAGCCAGAATTTGAAGGAATCCTCTGAAGAAGCAATAAAGTCATAGCTAGTGAGATGGAAATTTCACCCAGATCAATGTCTAGATTAATCTGGGAAGAACTAGGGATGTACAGGACATATGTTAACTCCTTCATTGGAAGTGATCAGAGTGACAAGATCCAAACAACTTCTCTGGTATGCAAGTGGTGCTCATAGAAACATCCTTTTCACAGATGAGAAAATTTTCACCATAGAGGAAAGCTACAACCATCAAAATGACAGCTCTAAGGAAGCTTCTGAGGTCATTCACTAAGTTCAAAGAGGCCATCACCTTACCTCAGTCATGGTTTGGTGAGGTGTGTCTTATGAAGGGGTGACTGAGCTTTGTTTATGTGAAAAAAGGATGAAAACTATGGCTCGTATGTGCATCACTGATGTCCTAGAGGGTAAAGTTAAGAGCCTTAAGAAATCCTTGTTTAATAGCAAAGAAAGGAGCTTCCAACAGGGCTCAGCCCCAGCACACAAAGCCAAGGTTACTCAGGAGTGGCTCTCACAGAATGTTCCTGACTTCTCGAAGGCAATGGAATAGCTCTCTGGGAGTCCGGATTTGAATCCTCTGGGTTACAAACTGTGGTCAGAGTTGGAGGGGATGGCTTGTGATAAGTCACACAAAAATTTGGATACTCTCAAGTGTTTCTTGTTACTGCAATGACCAACTTTCCAGGTGATATTGTGCATACTGCAATACATGAATGGCCTAAGCATTTGAAGCGTTGTATTGACAACAGAGTGGTGAACTTCCACCATCAGCAAACTCAAGGGCCACCCCAAGTGGCACACACTTTGGTTAGGCCATTGATTGAAGCAAGATATTTATCACTGAGAGTGCTCAACAACTCAACAAGTAGTTGGCACTATGTGTTTCTGGGAATTAAACAAATGGGAAAAATGGACCGCAAATGTGGTACATAATGAAAACATGAAATATATACTGTAGGTTACCTTACAGTTCTCTTTAAAGGGTATTTTGGGAGTAGTTGTTTATAGACATAGCCATAACCCCAACTATTCATTGAGCCTTGATGAAGGGGTAGATATTTGCAGGCCCTTCGATACTGGTAAGATTGATGTTGTTAAAGTATTGTTTAAACTGTTGAAGAGGTTAATATCTGCAGAGAAGACATAAGTGGGGGAAAAGATTTTATTGGGAAGATCTTCTGGGGATGAAGGATTAAGGATAGTTATTAGTGAGGGAAAAGCATGAAGTGTGATGAAAGGTGGAGGAACCTTTCAGGTCAGGGAAACCTGAGTGGTGAAGGTATGAAATGCAACTAACTCTGATGGACAGAAGTCATTATGATAGTGATAAAAAGAGAGAGAGACAGAGAAAGAGAGAGAGGGAGAGAGTAGACAGAGGTGACAGCACATCTGTAAGCTAGAGATTGGACTGTGTCCTTTAAGGGTGGTGGTTAAAGACATGTGCAAAAGAAGTGGTGGACTTGTACACATATATACTGATACACATTACATATATCTACAAAATGAAACTTGAAATTTCCCCCCCAAAATTGTGATATGTGCCAAAATTGTGATCTGTGCGTGCTCACCATTTTTTTCTTTTTTCATATTAAATTCTGATATACTCTTTACTCTTTTACTCTTTTACTTGTTTCAGTCATTTGACTGTGGCCATGCTGGAGTACTGCCTTTAGTCGAGCAAATCGACCTCAGGACTTATTCTATGTAAGCCTAGTGCTTATTCTATCTGTATCTTTTGCCAAACCGCTAAGTTACAGGGATGTAGACACACCAGCATCGGTTGTCAAGCGATGTTGGGGGGACAAACACACACTCACACACAGACACACATATACATACATATATACACATATATACGATGGGCTTCTTTCAGTTTCCGTTTACCAAATCCACTCGTAATTCATACACTCTGAAAGGTATTTGTTGTAAATTCCATAAAAAGAACCTATTTTTCTGAAAGTTATAGGGAAATAAAGGAAACTCATGTGAATTTTCTGAAACTCTTTTCCCCACCTGCAAAATTTGTTTTCTTTTTCTTTTTCAAAAGTTCCAATATGACCAGAATCTACACCATCTGAAGTGTATTCCTAGAATATATCATTAAAAAATTTCCATTTTTTTGGAAGTTATAGGGAAATAAAGTCGGCAGGTGGGGGTACAGATGTGTAGGTATGTCACCTCCTCCTTGCTTATGTCTTTCCTGCAGGTGTTGGCTTACAACAGATTAAACAGGACCTTAACAGCATCAAACTCACCAGCCTTGGAGAGATTGCAAAGGTCATGGGCACTTCCCTTTCCTGTAGGCTTAACAGACAAAACATTGATGTACATGTGTGTGCGTGTATACATACATGCACGTATATATACATACGTATACATACATATACACACATGCGGGCATTTAGATGAACGAGAGGCTACCATTGCTTGTGCGTATCAGTATGTGTCTATGTATATGAGTGTATTTCCTTTGTGTGTGTGTGTGTGTGTGTGTGCATTCGTGCGTGAAATCCTATGGACACGCCCGTTCATTCAGATCATCTTCCCAACTCACAACACCTTGCGTGCAGATTTTTCAATGGTTCATGTTAATTGTGGTTCGAACATGAGCCTCTGCATGTGTATATGTGTGTGTGTGTATGTGTGTGTGTGTAATTGTGTGTGTGTGTGTGTGTGTATGTGTGTGGCTATATGCATGTGTGTATACATAATACATACATATTTATACACACACATAACATGCACATGCACACACACACACACACACACACACACCATGTATGCATGCATGTAACCATGCAGACGGTATATGTTCCGATCTACATACCTATCTCATTTTCTTCCTTCCTTCCTTTCTTTCTTTCTTTCTTTCTTTCTTTCTTTCTTTCTTTCTTTCCTTCTTTCTTTCCTTCTTTCTTTCTTTCTTTTTTTCTTCTTTCTTTCTCTCTCTCTCTTTCTTTCTTTCTTGCTTGCTTGCTTCATTCCTTTCTCTTTTTTTCTTTCTTTCTATTCTATTATATCATCAGGAAAATTTTTCGTTTATCTACACCATATATATAGCAACTGTTGGTGTATAAATTGACCAGAAATGGCCAAAGGAATGAAGTGGTCACTTCACTTTATACATCACTGACAAACAAAATCTATTTTTGAAAGATAAAATGAAACATAGCTGCAGAGTACCTTCTGCAGATAGTGAAAAGTACCTTCAGAGTACCTGAATAAATTTGGAGGCTTAACTCCATTCCAGGGAACATATTGCAGTTAGACACATTCATAAACATAGATGGACACAATCTTAACTTGTCTGAGGCAGAAACATATCCAGTGGGGTGAGGGAGATGATGGTGGGAGTTCAAAGTCAGCAAAATCAAGGGCCATCCCCAGACAGGACTCACTTTGGTTTCATTACTGATCAAAGCAAGATATTTAATCACTGAGAGTGCTCAACGATTCAACAAGTAGTCGATGCTATGTCTTTATGTTTGTTTCAGATTCGAAACTGAATTGCTGAAGTAGCCAAGTAAAGGATCATGGCTTAGAAATAATCATTTCATCTGAGAGGCCTAATTAGCTGACCAATTAACATTCAGCCATCAAGTGATTCAACCTTCTAGAATTTTCCAGAATCCCCTAATGAGACATAAAAATAGATGGGGCGACCCTTCCGTTTACTACCCCTGGACCCCACAAAAAACACATTGTCTACAGCAGACCTAAAAGTGGTGCCCCTTTAAAGGTGCCACTCGGGGCAGAACGTCCCTACCAACCTCACTAGCTACGGTAGTAATAATTACGTGTGTATGTATGCATGGATGTAGGTATATATATAT
>NC_068983.1:44007473-44007880 GCF_001194135.2 Octopus bimaculoides | reverse complement strand
GTCGAGCAAATCGACCCCAGGACTTATTCTTTGGAAGCCTAATACTTATTCTATCGGTCTCTTTTTGCCGAACCGCTAAGTTAAGGGGACGTAAACACACCACCATAGGTTGTCAAGCGATGGTGGGGGGACAAACACAGACACACAAACACACACATATACATATACATATATACGACGGGCTTCTTTCAGTTTCCATCTATCAAATCCACTCACAAGGCTTTGGTCGGCTCGAGGCTTTGCCCAAGGTGTCACGCAGTGGGATTGAACCCGGAACCATGTGGTTGGGAAGCAAGCTACTTACCACACATCCAGTCATGTATATATATGTATATGTATATGTATATATGTATATGTATATGTATATATATGTATATGTATATGTATATATATGTATATGTATATAT
>NC_068983.1:44003721-44007463 GCF_001194135.2 Octopus bimaculoides | reverse complement strand
ATATATATATATATATATATATATATATATATATATATATATATATACGCACGGTCGACCCTTACATATATATATATATAAGAATAAGTCCAGGAACCCCTGCGTAGTTGCTGGACATTTTAGTAATAACGGCCAAATTTCACTTAAACCACACGTTATTGTCTCAAATATTAATAAAAGGATGGAGTGGTCACAATTAGAATGTCCTTGATCGGAGGTGTGCTGGTGGAAGGTTGACACCTTGAACTAAGCAACAACCACTCCACCATCACCACGACGACTACGATCACCGCCTTCACCCTCTCTGCTACCGCTTTACCCCACCATCACCAGCGCCTTCTCGACCGCCGCCACCACCATCATTACCTCCTCCACCACTACCAGCATCACTTGCTCCTCTCTTCTTTCCGCTCCATCACCACACTACCTCCTCCTGCACCGCATTCTCTCTCACTTCTGTTGGTTGACTGTTAATTGTTCATTTGGTAGCAAGGGACAACACTTTAGAAAGTATTGTTTCTTAAGATACACCTTCACCCACCATTACCATCAACAACATCCTCACCACTACCATCAACACCACCATGATTGTCGTCGTCATCATCATCATCATCATCATCATAGCCACTACAACCATCACTACACGCCATCGCTGCCAACACCACTTTCACCACCGCAATCACGACTAACAACACCATCATTACTCTAAGCACGCGCGCATACATACACACTTCAAGCACGCGCGCGCAAGCACACACACACACACACTAATCAATGCCTAGTGAGTCAATTTGGTAGATGGAGACTGTATGGAAGACCTCGCATATGTATACACACACACTCACACACACACATACAGACTCACATACACGCACACATACACACTCACATACACACACATGCATACACATAAATACATACATACACACTCACATACACACACATTCACACACATGCACACACACATACACACACACATGCTTACGCTGCAGGTGCAAGGCATGGCTGTGTGGTCAAGAAACTCGCTTTGCAACACGTGGTGTCAAGTTCAGTCCCACTATGCGATATCTTCAACAAATGTCTTCTTCAGCCCTGGTCATGCACCCCCTAAAATTTTCGTGAAGTGCACAAAATCAAAATTTGCACCCCTACTTACTTTTCTCAGGTTCAGAAAACAGCGAGTAAAAAGTAATCTGTAAAAGGTAGCTTGAATTAGGTTTCTTCTCAAAGAACAGAGAACACAAATAAACACGAGGGCTCAGAGACCGCAAACCTCCGCCAAGGCAGCACCAACGTCCTCTCAACAATTAGCCGGAGATGATATTTAAAATAAGAATATCTAAAATAAACTCGACTGCTCTCACAAACGAGAATACTAAAAATGAACCTGACCACTCTCAAAAATTAAGTTAAAAAAAAAAAAAAACGGAAAAATAATCCAGAAATCCTTGTCCGGTACCGGATTGATTCCAAAATCTAATCAGTTTGTGCCAGTCACGAAGCCAAACATCCGTGAAAGTTTCATCCGAATCCATCCAGCGGTTCTTGTTCACGGACAAACAAACAAATAAACAAACAAACAAATGCGACTGAAAACAATACTTCTGCCTTCGCTAAGGCGGAGGGAATAAAAAAGAACATGACCTTATTTGTAAAAAAAATTTGGGGTCTGGGTTTGCGCCCCACTAAGTAAATTTCGTACCCGAGTTAGTGGCCCTGGACTAATCAATGCCTAGTGAGTCAATTTGGCAGACGGAAACTGTGGAAGACCGTCGCATATATATACATACATATTGGTCGTCTACTCCTTATACAGAGTTTCACCACCTCCTGTACCTACACCTTAGAACCATCACGGCATCTGTTGTGGCTTTTTAAACCAGACAATGTTCTGAGAAGACACCCACATAGATTGCACTCCTGATTTGGACCACTAAGACCTGTAGATAAGTTCTGCTCTTTGTGGATCTTAACATGTCTTTTGAGGCCTCCGTTGGATTTGCAAACCTTCTGGCATACACTGCATTCAAAGGTGTGCACAGGCATATAGTAAGAATAGTTGGTGGAGTTTCGTTTTCCAAGCGTTCACAGATGAGATTCGAGGCCAGCAAAAGACAGGCATGGTCTGTCACAAACTGTGCACACAAAAAGGTCATTGTCATTCACCTTCTCGATCGTTACATTCTTCCTTAGATCTCTTTTGAGTCTTACTTGCGTTATCCTGGCCTCTTCAAATGCTTTCACTCCACTCCACACCTTTGTTCGCCATCCAACTCGATCCGAAGCAAGGGTTTCTATATCTTCTGGAACCATTCCAAGTGACTTCATAGTAGTCCTTATGCCGTCCTTAAATCTTTTTAAAGTTTACGCTGATAGCGTTTCCCTTCTGCAAGCTCACCATAAAACAGCTGTTTCAGCATGCGTTCATCTGCCATTCGAACAATATGACCACACCATCTCATTTGGTTCCTCAAAATCACAGCTTTAATTGAGGTGATGCCTGCAGATGCAAGGACATCTGTGTTTGGAGAAAAAGTAGGCATTTTTGGTGGAATTGTTCTAACAGTTTAAAATGCTTTTCATAACAAGTACATGTTTCACAAGAATACAACAGGGATGGTAAGACAAATGATTTGTAAAGAGCCAGCTTTGTATTCTTATTTATATGTCGTTGGCACCAAACGCATGACTCCAAGCCACCAAATGCTTTTGCTGCCCTTTGAATTCGCAGCTGTATTTCCAGAAAAATAGCTTCTTATGGTAAGGAGTTTGCTTCCCATCCATATGGTTCCGGGTTCAGTCCCACAGCGTGGCACCTTGAGCAAGTGTCTTCTACTATAGCCTCGGGCTGACTAAAAGCCTTGTGAGTGGATTTGGTAGACGGAAACTGAAAGAAGCCCATCGCAGTATGTATATATGTATATACCTATGTGTGTGTGTGTGTGTCTTTGTGTCTGTGCTTGTCCCCCACTCATCACTGGTTGATAACCGGTGGTGGTGTGTTTATGTCCCCGTAACTTAGCAGTTCGGCAAAAGTAGAATAAGTCATGGGATCGATTTGTTTGACTAAAACGCTTCAAGGCGGTGCTTCAGCATGGCCGCAGTCAAATGACTTAAGTAAAAAAGTCAAAGAGCAACAAATACACTTCATAGTGTATAGGAGGAAACAAAGCTAACTCGTGTGAATTTTCCGAAGCTATATTCTGACATAATCGCAATCTGAAGCGTATTTGCAGAAAATTTCGTTGAAAAATATTCGTTTTTCTGAAAGTTATGAGGAAACAAAGTCGAGAGTGGCACACTTGTAGGTATGCTCACTGATATATCCATGTGTATATGGCGGCTAGCTGGAAGAAACGTTAGCACGCTGAGCGAAATGCTAAGCAGTATTTCGTCCGTCTTTACGTTCTGAGTTCAAATTCCGCAGAGGTCGACTTTGCCTTTCATCCTTTCGGGGTCGATAAATTAAGTACCAGTTGCGTACTGGGGTCGATCTAATCGACTGGTCCCCTCCCCAAAAGTTTCGGGCCTTGTGCGTAGAGTAGAAAAGGAGATATTCATGTGTGTGTGTGTCTGTGTGTTACCTCCACCACCTCCATTGCTTGACAACCGGTGTTAGTTTGATTATGTTCCCAACTTAGCAATTCGACAAAAAAAACCATAACAGAGTCAAAATATAAGTTCTGAGGTCGATTTATTCGACTAAACCTTTCAAGGCGGTGCTCCAGCATGGTCGTAGTCC
>NC_068983.1:44001290-44003328 GCF_001194135.2 Octopus bimaculoides | reverse complement strand
TATAACTATCACCGCCGCGGCAGATATATTCCCCCACCGCCACCGCAATCACGACCACCACCACCACACCCACCATCACCACCATACAGCAATATCTACTCCCGCCATCACCTCTACCACCCCGCTAACGTCATTGCTGACGCCACCCCATCCTCCCAAAACGCTACCCCTATTCCACCCCCTCCGTCGTCGTTGTCGGGGTGACGGTAGTAGTCGTTGCCGTGGTAAAGAGAGAAAGAGAAAACACAAGTTTTTTTACTGTTTCTCTGAGCGAGTGTCCAGTCGGCGGACCTTCTCTACATCACACGCTACAGTGACACCATCACATATATAAAAATTGTATCTATATATATATAGGCCCTCCATATCACATTACCCACTCGATTTTCACACATATTTGCGTTAAGGGCATTCATCACTTTGATTAGTGATAATAATAAATAGAATTATTGTTATACTTTTCCCTCTTTCTCTTTCACACACATTATACATATAAAGATTATACACATATTTTTCTTCTTTTAATACATAACAAATACACACAGACATAGTTTTCTAATATACAATAGTTAACACACATACACATGTATAAATAACTTTCTTTATATATATCAGTAAATATATTTTACTTTCTTTTTATACATACACACATATAATGACAATTTAATGCTTCTATAAGTTTGCATACAATAAACAAATACATAAGTATGGTATATATAAGTATATATATGTACTCGTATATATAACTACACCCACAGTCACATACACTCAGATAACATCCGCCGTTGGATTGGGGGAAAGCCCTGCTCTGTTCTTAACAACGACAAACATCTATGTGTGAAATATCAAGACTGTATGAATATAAAATATAACACAAATGTTAGAAATCTTACAAACTGTCTCTGCTTCATAGAATATTAGATTTCTTCGCGCTTGATTACTTAATCGATAATACGGGAACTTTTAATGAAAGGAACACTTTGTTAAACAGATATATATTGATATATATCAAACGATGGATCCTTTAAGGAAATTAAGTTTTTGGATAGTTACACTATTAACTCTTGGCTTGTCAGGTAAGAGAAACTTTTCTGGTTTTTTTTCAAATTTTAAACTCAATTTGTGTGATCTTTTTATGTCTGTCTACCTGTCTGTTCATTTATTTTTCTATCAGTCTAGCTATTTAACCTATGTATCTATCTATCTATCTATCTATCTATCTATCTATCTATCTATCTATCTATCTGACTGTCTGTCTATCTATCTATCCATCTATCTATCTATCTATCTATCTATCTATCTATCTATCTATCTATCTATCTATCTATCTATCTATCTATCTATTTCTCACCCCTCCTTCCCTCTCTTCCGAGCATCTATATCTAACTATCTGACTGTCTATCTATATTCAATAATCCTTTTGATTGTCCGTCAGTTTACCACAAAATAATCTACTTAATATCTACCACTTTCTGTTTCCCCACTTTTTCTCTGGCCATCCTCCACCTCTCGTAACCACACACATACACGCACGCACGCACGCACGCACACACACACACACACACACACACACAAACACACACACACACACAGAGGTCCCCCGAAAGAAACAAGGCGGAACAAAATACTTTGGGTCTCGAGATGGCGCGTAAAGCTGACCATGCTTTTAGGGAGAGACCAAGTAGACAGTCACGGGCCCCTCAAAATAATGTGTCGGCTGACCCCTATCTTACCTCATATGCTTTGCATGTGTGTGTGTGAGAGTGCGTGCGTGTGTATGTGTGTATTTCGGCGTACCTACACAAGTGTGCTCGGCCCGGATTTGTTTCCTCATAACTTTCAGAAAAATGGATATTTTTAAATGGAATCTTCTATGAATAAGCTTCAGATTGTGTAGATTCCGTTTATATTTGTTGTGAAAAGAAATTTTCCATTTTTCTGTAAATTATGAAGTAACAAATTCCGGTGGGGGGCAAACTTGGGTAAGTATACCTTGGTAAGTCTTCTCTTAATTCATTTTGTTGTATCTCGGGATTAT
>NC_068983.1:43997381-44000879 GCF_001194135.2 Octopus bimaculoides | reverse complement strand
TCTCTCTCTCTCTCTCTATCTATCTATCTAACTGTGGAGGCGCAATGGCCCAGTAGTTACGGCAGTGGACTCGCGGTCATAGGATCGCGGTTTCGATTCCCAGACCGGGCGTTGTGAGTGTTTATTGAACGAAAATACCTAAAGCTCCACGAAAACACCTAAAGCTCCAGGAGGTGATGGTGGCGAACCCTGCTGTACTCTTTCACCACAATTTTCTCTCACTCCTTCCTGTTTCTGTTGTACCTGTATTTCAAAGGGCCAGCCTTGTCACACTCTGTGTTACGCTGAATCTCCCCGAGAACTATTTTAAGGGTACACGTGTCTGTAGAGTGCTCAACCACATGCACGTTAATTTCACGAGTAGACTGTTCCGTTGATCGGATCAACTGGAACCCTCGTCGTCGTAACCGACGGAGTGTCACGATATACCTATTTGTCTATCTGTTTATCTATCAATATACATATCTGTTTATCTATCGATATACCTATCTTTATGTTCTGAGTTCAAATTCCGCCGAGGTCGACTTTGCCTGTCATCCTTTCGGGGTCGATAAATTAAGTACCAGTTGCGTACTGGCGTCAATCTAATCTACTGACCCTCTCACCAAAAATTTCGGGCCTTGTGGCTTGAGTAGAAAAGGAAGGCGAAAGTAAAGAATCCGTACACCCAGTGTTTAGGGTTAGGATTTAGGGTTTTTGTTACGCCGAAAACGGATGGTGTACGTATTCTTTACGTCCGGTGAAAAGGATATACTTAACTATGTCTGTTTATTTATCTACCAGCCTATCTACCTCCTAACACTTTAACTATTATCGCATGTCTCCCCTAGACCAATGCACCAATTTGGATCCCTGATAAAAACCACAGATCAGACAGATATGAAGTAAAACCTATAGAAACATTGCAACGACCCCCAACCCCGCCAAACCACCACCACCACCACCACCACCACAAATTTTCTTACCTGAAAGAACTGCAAACATATGAACAGATCAACACAACTGTGATCGGGAACTCGTGGCTGTTAACGAGGAATATTTAAAAGTGATATGTATATGTGTGTATAAAATGTATACACAGAATAAATAGCTTTAGGTGTATATATGCGTGCGTGTACATATATCTATATCTATATGTATGTATGTATGTATGTATACTCTCTTTTTTTACTCTTTTACTTGTTTCAGTTATTTGACTGCGGCCATGCTAGAGCACCGCCTTTAGTCGAGAAAATCGACCCCAGGACTTATTCTTTGTAAGCCTACTACTTATTCTATCGGTCTCTTTTTGCCGAACCGCTAAGTTACGGGCACATAAACACACCACCATCGGTTGTCAAGCGATGGCGGGACACACACACACACACACACACACACACACATATATATATATATATACGACGGGTTTCTTTCAGTTTCCGTCTACCAAATCCACTCACAAGGCTTTGGTCGGCCCGAGGCTATAGTAGAAGACACTTGCCCAAGGTGCCACGCAGTGGGACTGAACCCGGAATCATGTGGTTGGTATGCAAGCTATTTACCACACAGCCACTCTTGGGTCTATGTATGTACGTATATCTGTTCACACACACACACACGTACCTATATGTTTGTGTATACATTTATATATGTGCGTGCATGTGTACATTATATATATGTGCGTGTGTGTGTATGTGTGTGTATACGTCTTTGTTTCTTCGCACATCGCTTGACAACCGGTGATGGTTTCCTTACGTTGTCGTAAATTTGCAGTTAACAGTTTTGGCGGCAAAAAGAGATTGATAAAATACCAGAATGAAAAAGTGCATTCTTAAGGCATGGGCACACTAGGCAGTTGCTCGAAGACCTCAAGGGTCAAAGGGGCCCAATTCTATTAGATGTGTATTATGAGGTACGCTGTCAATAAAATAAATACTCTAGGACTCGGTGCAGTCAATTGGTCGGGGGACTATAGTACTACTGAGACGGCCCTGGGGGAAAGGTAAATATTAGAGTCCATTTGTTAGACTAACCTCGTCAGGCTAGTGCCCAATTAAAAGAATATTTGAATGTACAGAAATTTCCAAGGGTTCCCCACCCCCGTTTTTCGAACAAAAAAAGGGTTTTGTGGTATATTAGGAGATCACCGTAATATAAATAGCACCTACTCTCTTTTACTCTTTACTCTTTTACTTGTTTCAGTCATTTGACTGCGGCCATGCTGGAGCACCGCCTTTAGTCGAGCCAATCGACCCCGGGACTTATTCTTTGTAAGCCTAGTACTTATTCTATCGGGTTTTTGCCGAACCGCTAAGTGATGGGGACATAAACACACCAGCATCAGTTGTCTAGCAATGCTAGGGGGACAAACAGACACAAACAACGGGAAAAAAAGTTTTCCCCAGAATGCGGGCGGGTTTCCGAATCACCAAAATAAGGAATTTACGGGATAGTAAGGAGGTCAGGAAAAATCCCACTTTTTTTTTTTTGGTGAATTTTTCTGTGTATGTGTGTGAGTGTGTTAGTAAATATACACGCGTGTATATATCTCTTTTTTTTTTTTATAATTGGATCGTAAGGGTTTAGTCCAGGGTTGGCCAATCTGAGGCCCGCATGTAGCCCGCAGATTTTTTTCTCGCGGCCCACTTAATACTTTCTTGAAATGGGTTTATTTAAACGAACATTTAAACAATTTTATCAAAAATTAAAGATTGTAATGAAAAGTAAAAAAGAAAGATACTACTGTTTTTGCAACGATAATGTTTCATGTTGAATCAACGATCATTCATTCATTATTGTAATAATATGCATGAGAAAGCAAAATGCTTTCAATTCTGTCAGTATACAAGCAGCCCTTAAAAAACTTTCTGTGATTGAAGTGGCCCGCAATGTAATTCGAGTTGGCCAGGCCTGGTCTAGGTGAACACATCGATGCCAGTACTTATTTCTAAGTTTGATACTTATTCAGTCGATTCCTTTGGCCGAACCGCAAGGTTATGGCGATATAAACAAACTAACATCAGTTGGCAAGCGGTAGGAAGAAAAACACAATCAGAAACATACACACACGCACATACATACATACATACATACATACATACATGCATACATGCGCTAATATTACACAGCGAGGAGTGTTCAGCACTGCCTTGTGGTATATATTCTTTATTTTGGGGATACAAGGTTGCCATTAATTTCATGCTGAGAGAAATCTCTACACTTATGAAGCCTGCCGCATGGAACGTTGGTACTCGTCTCCATCTTGTACAGCAGACTTCCACACAGTTTCCGTCGATCAAATTTCCTCACAAGGTATTGGCTGACCCGAGGCTATAATAGAAGACACTTGTCTCAGGTGTCGCGCAGTTATACTGACTCGGAAACCACCTGGTTGCAAACCGAACTTCTTAAACAATATACGCTTTGCTGTGTTCATAAACTGATATGGAGACCAACGTGTATTTTATTAGCTCTCGAGGTTATTCTTTTGCATGCAAATAGCACCTACAACTTATTTCC
>NC_068983.1:43995690-43997116 GCF_001194135.2 Octopus bimaculoides | reverse complement strand
ATATTAGTCTGTATGTATGTATGTATGTATGTATGTGGAGGACAAAGACACACACACACACACACACACACACACAAACACGACAGGCTTCTTTCAGTTTTTGTCTATCAAATTCACTCACAAAGTCTTGATCGTTCCGAGGCTATTGTAGAAGATGCTTGCCCAGGAATGTCACGCAGTGGGACTGAACCCGGAACCATTGTGGTTGGAAAGTAAACTTCTTATCACGAAGCCATGCCTGCGCCACGTATAAGGACGGTGTTCCGAATATCATTTTATTAATGTCTTTATTATTTAATGTCTTTATTAACAGCTTATTTTCACGAGAAGCCAATGCGGTAGCTTGAAGGAGTGGACACTCAATATTATGCCTACCTGTTGTGGCACTCCGTCAGTTACGACGACGAGGGTTCCAGTTGATCCGATCAACGAAACAGCCTGCTTGTGAAATTAACGTGCAAGTGGCTGAGCACTCCACAGACACGTGCACCATTAAAGTAGTTCTTGGCGAGATTCAGCGTGACACAGAGTGACAAGGCTGACCCTTTGAAATACAGGTACAACAGAAACAAGAAGAAAGAGTGAGAAAGTTGTGAAAAAGTACAGCAGAGTTCGCCACTAGCCCCTGCCGGAGCATCGTGGGGCTTTAGGTGTTTTCACTCAATAAACACTCACAACGCCCGGTCGGGGAATCGAAACCGCGATCCTATGGCCGCGAGTCCGCTGCCCTAACCACTGGGCCTTTGCGCCTCGATATGTCTACCTAAGCATACTAAAAGCCAATGCTGTTTCGTAACTATTCGCCGATGACCTGTACTTAGCTAATAGCGTCTTAATATTTCTATATGAGCGGGTACGGCTACGTGGTTAAGAGTTCTGTGCGTTCGTTTGTGCTTACTTGATTTCATGTTACGTGATAGTTGTAAACGAGTGTCACTATCAGACAAGCGGTATGAGAGTGACGCTCGCTTCCGGTGTTCGGTGCAAACATATCCAGCGGTAAGGAAATGCAATCTCACTTGAAAACAGGTGCAGGTTGGCCGCAAGGATGGCACCCGCTCGCAAAATATCTGCTTCGACGAAATCCGTCTGATTGAAAAACTGGACACTAAACCTTTGATGACGATACTCTCTTTACTTGTTTCACTCATTTGATTGCGGCCATGCTGGAGCACCGCCTTTAGTCGAGCAAATCGACACCAGGACTTATTCTTTGAAAGCCTAGTACTTATTCTATCGGTCTCTTTTTTACCGAACCACTAAGTTACGAGGACGTAAACACACCAGCATCGGTTGTCAAGCGATGGTGGGGGGACAAACACTGACACACAAACACACACACACATATATATATATACATATACGCATATATACGACGGGCTTCTTTCAGTTTCCGTCTACCAAATCCATTCACAAGGCTTTGGTC
>NC_068983.1:43991527-43994660 GCF_001194135.2 Octopus bimaculoides | reverse complement strand
CTATAGAAAATCTATAGATAAATTTATATCTACACACACACACACACACACACACACATATATATATATAGGTTTTAAAGCTTCTTCCAAATCGCCTGATGCAGGATGGGCATGAGTCCTGTTCAAGACTCATTTATAAACATTTGTTTTTACCCTGTTGTAGGAAGCTACTGTGTCAGGCGTAAGATTTCCAATAAATAGAAGTGCACAATTAAATCCTGATATTTACCTCTCGACGGATGGAGGAACAGTATACAATATGTGTGTGTGTGTGTGTGTGTGTGTGTGTGTGTAAAATTGGTCTATCCAACAGTGTTACACTGCTAAATTTAATGACTGTTTAAGCAATGTGTTTGTGGATAGTTGATGGGTTAGATGTAGTGCTGATGAAAGATCAATAACTCTTGAAATATGCATGTATACCCATTATCTATTTTTTCTATCGCTGATCGCATTGTTTACAAAGACGTATTCGTATACGAATATATATATATTGAACGGGACCAGTAACCACCCGGACCTTTTTATCTGGTCGCATCAAGTGGCTTCTAACGGCGGAAGCATGAACTACAACGGGCTTGTCCCACAGAGGACGTTTCCGGTTACTTTTGGGTACCTCCTCGTACACACACACACACACACACACACACACACACACACACACACACACACACACACACACACACACACACACACGAGTCGTTTGTGCATGCCTTAACCTTTTTATTGGCTTCTTTTGCTCATCTGAATATGAGATATTAATTAGTAACTTTTCTCGGAGACCTGAAGTCATATGGTTACTGATGAAGGCTGACTTGGTTGAAGCAGATAATTCATCTGTCGAACGAATATCCAGTTAAATAAGCAAACTCTGTATTTAAACATTCATTGAATATTTTAGTGAACATAGCCCTCTTTGTGTTTTCTTTTAATCGTGAGTATTTGGAATAGAAATTGAAATTTTGAAAAAATGTTTTTTGCTGAATCTGTAAATGTGAAAAAAGTTTCTTAAAATACATGGCAATAACAAATAAAAATGTAACAAGGCACAGAAATGCTTATTCCGTAAATCTTCTGTCAGCTCTGACTAAGCAGATCTCTGATAAAAGGCATCCCAGCAGGTGTGTCACTGTGTTCTACTGAGCATATGGAAGCACTTATGTTAATATTTTAACTCGAAACAAAAGAAATGATTTTTCTGTTTTTCTTCAGAAACCAAAGATGGTAATTTTTTCTTTAAAATAATACCGTTTTTGCAGTATCATGATATCATCTCGTCATAATAAAACTACCTACAGCTATGGTTACACTCAATGTTGTTGATAGCTTCTTGGAAAGTACAACTTAAGGAAAACGACCGAAAGCGAAACAAATTTTGCCATAGGACTCAATGATATAAACTAGAGTTACATTCCTACAGTGTTGTTCCTCATCAAAAAACATCAACAAACCTTTAAATAATGATTCAAAGCATTTCTAATATTAAACATTGAAATATTGAAATATATACGTTATAAAGCGTTCAAGAAAAATTTCTAAAATAATAACGTATCTATTTATTCTCGACAGGAAATATTTGACAGAGATTCAAAAGTTAGGAATTGTATTTAGAAAAATAATAGCCATTGCATCAGGCGGCAAACATTCTTACCAAAGTCTGATCATGTGATCACGAGTTCATTTATTATAAAAGTTAATTAACATTGGTCATTCATATCAGTAGATAGTGTCACGGGAAGACTGTTCTTCTGGTGATGGTAGTGGTGATGGTGGTGGTGGTGGTTGCTGTTGATGTTGTTTAACCCTAGGTCAGACCCAATCCAGTCATTCAGAGCATGATCCTTTCATCTTTTAAACACATTAATCGGATTACATTTCATCCTTTTTTAAAACGATGTGTGTGCATGTATGTGTGCGTGTGTATGTGCTTATACGTGTGTGTGTGTGTTTGCGTGCACTTGTGCGTGTGTTTGTGTGTGTGCGCGTGCGAGCGCGCGAATATAATCATTTATACAACCATATATGATCTTTACATAATCTTATATAAATCAACATCCACTTTACTATGCTTCCATGGGTCACACGGAATCCGTTGAAGCAGATTTTCTTCGGCCAAATGCTCCCCCAGTTGCCAACCTTCACCGGTTTCCAAGCAAGGTAATATTTCCCTATGGCCGGACATGTTATCACGTAAGACTGAAAATGAAGAGATCGATCACTTTCCATCGTTCGACGAGGAGCATTCAGTTATTCGATCAACTGAATTTCCTGCTCTTGAATTAATGAGTAGATGGCTGAGTATTCCAGAGACATGTGTACACTTAATATAATTCTTCAGATTGTTTGATAAAGACAAAACTTCGAAGCCACTATCAACTTCCGTTGTAAAATTCTTTTCTACTCTAGGCACAAGTCTTTCTCACTTTCCGAGCGTTAAACTAATACATCTGATTGTTGTTTACACGCCCGTCTTCGTCTTTTGTTTTTTAGTAAATTCTCAAAATTTTCACTACACACACACACACACACACACACACACATATATACACGATGGGCTTCTTTCAGTTTCCGTCCACTAAATCCACACACAAGGCTTTGGTCGGCCGGATGCCATAGTAGAAAACACTTCGGAACCATGTGGTTGGTAAGCAAGCTTCTTACCATATGTCCACGCCCCATTATAGAGAAAAAAAAAGAAAAGAAAAATATCGTTGTTATCGTCTTGTTAGCATCAAAATCATCACCATAATGGTTATCATCACTTCCACCGTCGCCAGGCAGCGAGCTGGCAAAAACGTTAGCACACCGGGCCAAATGCTTAGCGGTATTTCGTCTGCCACTGCGTTCTGAGTTCAAATTCCGCCGAGGTCGACTTTGCCTTTCATCCTTTCGGGGTCGATAAATTAAGTACCAGTTACGCACTGGGGTCGATATAATCGACTTAATCCGTTTGTCCGTTCTTGTTTGTCCCCTCTGTGTGTAGCCCTTTGTGGGCAGTAAAGAAATAGGTATTTCGTCTGTCTTTACGTTCTGAGTTCAAATTCCGCCGAGGTCGACTTTGCCTTTCGGGGTCGATAAATTAAGTACCAGTTGCGTACTGGGATCGATCTAATCGACTGCCCCCCCTCCCCCA
>NC_068983.1:43990277-43990838 GCF_001194135.2 Octopus bimaculoides | reverse complement strand
ATATATATATATATATATATATACGATGGGCTTCTTTCAGTTTCCATCTACCAAACCCACTCACAAGGCTTTGGTCGGGCCGAGGCTATAGTAGAAGACACTTGCCCAAGGTGCCACGCAGTTGGACTGAACCCGGAACCATGTGGTTGGTAAGCAAGCTACTTACCACACAGCCACTCCTGCGCCTAGTATTGTTATCAAATGTTTACACGAATGTGTTGTTCTTTTCGCAAACCCCTTTGTATATCGTCTTGTGTTGTCCTGTAATGTTTTGATTTATATCAGCCCTTGTGACCAATAAAAGAATGAATCATTTTCACCGTCGTCCTCGTCGTTGCGGTTCTTCACATCAACACGACCGTCATCACCATCTTCGTTATCATCACCATCGTTCACACCAGTACCATTAACTACCACTGCCACCACCGTCATCACCAGGACAATCATCATTGTCAACATCCTTCCCATCACATCACCACCACCACCACCACCACCACCACCATCACCACCACCACCACTGCTATCACTACTACCACCATCATCATCATCGTAACCACCACC
>NC_068983.1:43989055-43990251 GCF_001194135.2 Octopus bimaculoides | reverse complement strand
CCACCACTGCTATCACTACTACCACCATCATCATCATCGTAACCACCACTACCACTACCACCACCACCACTGCTATCACTACTACCACCATCATCATCATCGTAACCACCACCATCACCATCACCACCATTGTCATCAATGTTATCGTCACCGTTATCGTTTACACCACCTCTTACTGCTACGACGACGACGACGACGACGACCACCACCACCACCACCACCACAACAACAACAACAACCATCATCATCATCATCACTGTCATCATCTCCAACAGCAACAGTAGCAGCACCATCACTACCATCATCGTCATAAACGTTCTCTCTGCAGCCCAGTTATTGAAGACCTACCAGAAAGCACAGCTCTGTTTAACAACAGAATTAAAATAGAATGTTGTTTTGGGTAAACACGTGGCTTTCATTAGGAGGAGACGAATTTTTTTTTTACCAAAATCTAATTGGAATACGAAAAATCGGCAAACAACTTCTAGTTGTAACACTTTGACTTCTCGACATGAAACTGTCTTGGGAAATTTAAGTTCTACAGTTTGAGAAAATGTAACATGATGAACGAAAGGCATGCATATCTAATAACATGTATATACACTTATCTATCTATCTATCTATGTAACACACACGCACACACACACAGTAATCACTCGCCATATTGCGGTTCACCTATTGCGCACTCAGTACATCGCATATATACACACATATATACACATACGTATATATTATTTATAATGATTACTATACACATACACACACACGAAGGGCTTCTTTCAATTTCCGTCTACCAAATCCATTCACAAAGCTTTGGTCGATCCGAGGCTGTAGAAAAAGACATTTGCCCAAGGTGCCACGTCGTGGGACGGAACCCTGAACCATGTGGTCGGGAAGCAAACTTCTTACCACACGGCCACATTAAGTTTTCACCGTATATATTGACTATAGAAAATAGTTTAATATTGGAGGATATAAACCCACGACGGAAACAAATGGGTATTAGTACACACCCATTTTTTCCATCGTGGGTTTGTATGCCCCAATATTAGGTTATTTTCTATAGTCAATATATACGTTGAAAACTTACTTCACTCGGCACCTTTTCTTAACTTACGCATATATACACACACACACACACACACACACACACACACACACACACACACACACACACACACACACACACACACACA
>NC_068983.1:43985760-43988875 GCF_001194135.2 Octopus bimaculoides | reverse complement strand
TCTGCGTGTACACACACACACACACACACACACACACACACACAGCGTAATAAACATTATCAACAACATATACGTTAAGTATATGGTGGTTGATAATATTTATATTTATCTATATAAACTCTGATACAGTTTTTCTGTGCATAAAAGCACATCACAGTTATCGCCAACGGCAGACAATCACCGCCGCTTCCACTTCCAGAGCTACGAGATCACATGATTTCGGCCTCTTTTGGCCTTGTCAATGGTAAATATCTGACCGCTGCAAATAGCAGTAACTGCTGCGCTAGCGATATACATAGAAGCACAGATCCTTGTCAGGCACTGGTGTCGCTAAAAGCCAGTAGGCTCATTAAAAAGGCTGAAAGCACGTGATCCGGTACTCCTGGCAGCAGAGGTTGCGGTTATTGTCTGCTGCTGGCGATAGCTATGGTATACTCTTATTTCTTTACTGCCCACAGGGGGCTAAACATAGAAGGGACAAACAAGGACAGACAAAGGGATTAATTCGATTAGATCGACCCCAGTACGTAACTGGTACTTAATTTATCGACCCCGAAAGGATGAAAGGCAAAGTCGACCTCGGCGGAATTTGAACTCAGAACGTAACGGCAGACGAAATACCGGTAAGCATTTTGCCCGGCGTGCTAACGATTCTGCCAGCTCGCCACCTTCTATGGTATACTCTTATGCAACGAAAAACCAAAATGAGATCTTCTCTCTCTTGGTAAATATCGCAGTATTCTCTTTTAAGTGAATATTTAAGTGAATATTTTTACCTCAAACACACGCTTTTTTTTTTTTTTTCAATTAGTAGAAAGCTACAAAAGGAACTTAAAGACCGAGTGTTTCATGAATAACATCATGCACGAAACTAATCAATCACTGGGTCACTTTTGTAACTTTCTACCAATTAAAAAAGTAAAAATGTATATACTCGTGCACTGAATTTTGTTTCTTCTGCTTGTTCTATGAAACCGAACCACATGCATACGTACGTGCGGACATGCGATTTCGAGCAACACCATCGCTTGATTCTTCTCTTAAACATAAGCGGCACGGGTGTGGATTTTCGGTCCTGCTAGGGAACCACACGATTTTTCACAAATGTGGAAACGATGGGCGTCTTCAGCGGACAATACCACCCATACCGACACATGCCTTCATTCCACCGGGAATTTCTCATTTAGTGTTTTGCTTTCTTCAGCAACGGCCAGCCATAGTATGCAACACATAACAGAGATGCTAAAAACCAAATGATGCATGTGCCTGAAGCTTTGTAAAGTGATGGCGGCACAGAGCCAACCTTACTCTATAAACAACATATTCATTTACCTAAAATGAAGAACTAGTTTTCATCATTGAATTAAAACGAAACCTCAGGTGTTACATCAGAGTTTTCCTTCTCCAAGAAACAACTTTAAACAAAGATAAAGTGTCTCTCATTTCCTTTGTTGGATGGCTAGCCTCTCTACTGAGTTCACCCGCCCTCTGACAGGTTTTGTTTTTCGTCCTGCAGAGCGCCCACCAAAAACCACTCTCCTTACAAAGCAAGCCTGGTAGGGTTGCTGCTTTAGTCACTGACAGCCCGTCCATACAATGGGTTGTACGAGTTTACATGGTACCAGTAGCTCTGTGATGACCCGACAGTCATATATACATACGAACGTTCGTACATACATACATACATACATACATACATACATACATACATACATACATACATAGTGCCTAAATATCAATCTCGAGAAATTAGGTTTCTCCAAACCAGATAGGAGAAAGCTGATTCGAAGACTACAGATCCAATCCCAAAATTTACAAAACTTTCCACAAGTTTATCATTTAAATATATATGAGCATGTCTAGATATGCAACTATATACATGAAAATACATAGATACATACATACATACACACACACATACATACATACATACAAACAAACAAACAAACAAACAAACAAACAAACAAACAAACAAAAATACCCTGTTGTTCATGTTGAAATTCCAATGAAGGAGCCTTGGATCTAGGTTAGAAACCGGCTCTTTATTGACAAGAAATCTTGAAATAAAACTGAACAATGACATACACACACATACATGCATACATACATACGCACACATACATGCATACACACATACACACACACACACACACACACACACACACATACATACGTACGTACGTACGTACATACATACATACATACATACACACACACACACGTACTCTTTTACTTGTTTTAGTTGTGTGTGTTCGAAAATTTCTACAGGTTTCTTATTTTCAATCATCGTAAATTCGTCATCGTCATGTATCGTACGCTTTTGCAGCGTACTGATGATACTACAACAAAAGTCTTCCCGATTATGCTCGAATCCTCCCACCCAACGGATGATGCCATACCGTTCCTTCGTTCTGACCTTCTCATAGTGTTTTCTTGGCAGATTGGTTCACAAGGAGTTCCACAGGTCTTGTTCTTTATCCTGCTGGATGCAGGGTCGTCGCTAAGCACCTGCAACCCCTGCGGTTGAGGGCCCCATGTTAAGATCAAAGTACGTAGATGAGTCATCTATTTACTTTGGTTAAGATGTTGAACAAGAATTAAACTACGTTAACTGAAAATTTCAAGAAATGAAATGGTAATACATTGTATCTGCAAAAGTTCTTGTAAAAATATTACATTGTACCATGAATGTGTACCAGACTTTGTGGATTGTCTATGATATCTATTGAACACGAACTTAGCTCTCAGCTTGATTATTCTGAACTGATCGATGATTTAGCGAAGCAAAAGTGCGCTGTTTGTCTTTGAAAGTTGCTTGGATTATAAAAATGCTCTTTTATTCATATCTGGAAGTTATACTTATTGAAATTTGCAATAGATCTAGATAAATTTAACTTGTTGTACGTTTAAAGATGTTCTTTAGGATAACGTGAAATATTGAACTTCAGATGGAATAAAGTCAAATATAGCCATGAATAAAAGGTGCGTAGATTATGAATTTTGATTGAAGGGATGGGGCCACGCAACAAAAAGTTGCAGGGACTTCTAACAGTCACACAACGGAGCTGGTTGAATGTCCAGATACCCTCATCAGAAGAGTAGCCAACTACGCAAA
>NC_068983.1:43983556-43985750 GCF_001194135.2 Octopus bimaculoides | reverse complement strand
TTTTTTTGGCGAAAGTAAAGAATACGTTTAGGGTTAGGGTTTAGAGTTAGAATTAGGGTTTAGGGTTAGGGTTTAGAGTTAGAATTAGGGTTTAGGGTTAGGGTTAGGGTAAGAATTAGGGTTTTCGTTACGCCGAAAACGGTTGGGGTACGTATTCTTTATCTCTGCCTATTTTTAACCTTTGAACCCCGTTGTTTCCTATTTTACTCAGGTGGACCCTTATAACCATTCCATATTTTAAAATTTTAATATTTTTATGATTCATCGTTATTAGGAATTTTATTTTAAAAAATTATTACAGCCAATTTATAGCACATAGAATTAAACAAAATCATGTGGACCCCGGTTGAGAACCACTGAGGTAGTCGATTATATCGATCTCACTATTTGTGCTTTATTTTATCAACCCCGAAAGGATGAAAGGCAAAGTCTTTCTGACAGGATCTGAATTCATTAAAGAGGCGGAAGAAATGCGGTTAAGTATTTTGTCCTACGTGTTAACGATTATGTCAGTTCAATGCTAGAAGTATGTGGCGGAATACAAATGCAGTAATGAAATATAATTTCTAGTAGTACCCACCTTTGACAAAGATTTTTCTCGGAAAAATTTCCAGAGCCAAATAAATTAGCCAAATTAACAAAAGTGTAATGTTCAAGCGTAATCAAGTGAGCAGATGATGAAGGCATCGATAACATTAACGTTTTATTTAACTATAGTACTGGCACTACGTCGGTTACGACAACGAGGGTTCCAGTTGATCCAATCAACGGAACAGCCTGCTCGTGAAATTAACGTGCAAGTGGCTGAGCACTCCACAGACACGCGTACCCTTAACGTAGTTCTCGGGGATATTCAGCGTGACACAGTGTGACAAGGCTGACCTTTGAATTACAGGCACAACAGAAACAGGAAGTAAGAGTGAGAGAAAGTTGTGGTGAAAGAGTACAGCAGGGTTCGCCACCATCCCCTGCCGGAGCCTCGTGGAGCTTTTAGGTGTTTTCGCTCAATAAACACTCACAACGCCCGGTCTGGGAATCGAAACCGCGATCCTATGACCGCGAGTCCGCTGCCCTAACACTGGGCCATTGCGCCTCCACTCACGTTAAATACTAACTTGTATTTCGTCATAGAAAAATTTTCTCCATGACTACAGTGAATGACTTTTTCACAGGTTCCAATATGTCGCAAGTATATTTGAACTAGTAAGAAATTTGTATTCATACATTATTTAGTGCTGTCACCCCATACTCTCACTTTAGTTTCTGATTGCGACTGAAACGATAAAGTCGTTCATATTCTTTATCTTTGAAAAAGGAAAAACAGCCCGGATTTTTTTCTCTCGAAAACTCGTATCGGTTTACTGACATCAATTCTCAGTAAATTAATGAGTAAATTTCATTAATTTGATTACTCTAATTATAGCAACTGCAAGTCTGCTATTTCAATACTTTTAGTATGCTTTAGAAATACGATAGCTTCATTATCTGCCATCCGAATTACGTTTGAATATTAAATTTTAGTTCATTTGTTCCTCATTGTTAGGCATATTTATTTTGCTCTGGAAATTTCATTGAAAGAAATCTTTGTCAAAAGGTGACAAACCTAACGCTTTAATACTAAAATCTATATTTATCTCATTATTATGTTCAAGTTCCGTCACTTAACGTCCTGCCGGCGAAATTCTTTTTCGCACGAGAGTTCCGGAGCCCCAGCAATGAGTTCATTTGCATACAGCCAATCAGAGCTCATCTTGACCTCGATGTCAAGTTAACAAGCACACTCTACCAAGTAAACTCAAGACGAAGAACGGGTGTTGTAAATCGACCGATCGCCAAGTTATGCCTGATTTTAGAAGAAAACAAGTAATTAGATAGATTTGCATCTATACCTATTATCGGATTTTGTTAGGGCCCCATGTGGTAAATATGTAGATGGGAGAAATGTGGGTAGAGGGTGATGTGCTAGCAACCCTCTCCCCCCTTTTTTTTTACAAAGTAAACAATAACACAAATAATTACGCAGAGGCAGCCATGGTTGAACAAGAACAAAAACAGCAAGTTTTATTAAAAGAGAAAAGAAGCATGGCCGTTCCTTACCCAAGTGATCTTATCTTATCGTCCATCACTTGTTATGCGCCCATGAATTAGTTTGATAGTTGAGCTCTGATTGGCTGTATGCAAATGAGTTCATACT
>NC_068983.1:43982039-43983491 GCF_001194135.2 Octopus bimaculoides | reverse complement strand
AAAACAAGTAATTAGATAGATTTGCATCTATACCTATTATCGGATTTTGTTAGGGCCCCATGTGGTAAATATGTAGATGGGAGAAATGTGGGTAGAGGGTGATGTGCTAGCAACCCTCTCCCCCCTTTTTTTTTACAAAGTAAACAATAACACAAATAATTACGCAGAGGCAGCCATGGTTGAACAAGAACAAAAACAGCAAGTTTTATTAAAAGAGAAAAGAAGCATGGCCGTTCCTTACCCAAGTGATCTTATCTTATCGTCCATCACTTGTTATGCGCCCATGAATTAGTTTGATAGTTGAGCTCTGATTGGCTGTATGCAAATGAGTTCATACTGGGGAGAAAAAATTTCGCTTCCCGCCGAGGTCAACTTTTCAATTCACCCCCCTGGGTGTATAAAATTAATTGCCAGTCAAGTACTTGGGTCGATGTAATCGACAAATCCCCTAGCAGAATTGCCAAGGTGCTATGCAATGAAACTGAACTCGAAGTTATGTGGTTGGGAAGCGAACTTTTTAAAACCCACTGCCATGCCTATGTCTATGAATATTCTAATTTATCGCATGATATCTCATGTATGCACTACCACAATATATATAGAGTCAATGTGAGAGCATCTATGTGGTTAATCGACATGCTTGAAATAGCAGTTAAATCTCGGGTCACACTGTGACATGGTAAATAAAGAATGCATCGGGTATTATACAGTCCTAGATAGCTTTGAGAAAAAAATACAGAAATGTGATGGCTGAAATACCTTTGAACATAGGCTTGCTCAATGCGATTTGTCCCAGGGCTAGAGAAAACAACAGTAGCAAAAACAATAATAAATCTCCTCAGCCTACACCCAGCCTTGGAATGAGAGTTTATTCGGCATAGCTGATAATTTCAGAGTAGATTGAAATCAAATCTCGACTGGAGAAATACGATATATTCTCCCCGCCATTTACCACTAGTATGGACAAATGATGGCATATCTTTTAATTTCTATGCAAGAGAATTATGGTACGAAATCCTGAAAGACAGGGTATCAAATATCTGAGGCGGCAGTGGTAAGATCTCTTTAATAGGTTAGCAATGATATAGAATTGATGTCTCGTTGGGCTCGTATACAAGCGTCATGCACACTGCCCCTTCTTTTCAAAACAACACACATATATATAATTACTGTATTGTATTATTGTATTATATATGTATGTGAGTATATAAATGAAATAAAATTTGCTGAGTAAGACAAATGTATGTCTGTTTCTCTCCAAGCATAGGGTTCTTCAAGATGTAAGTACGTATGCATGTATGTATGTATGTATGTATGTATGTATGTATGTATGTATACGCTAATATCAGACAGTGAGGATGAGTGCTCAAAACCACATTGGTTTTTTTTTATCTCATTCTGAGATAGATAGATATAGATGTATAGATACATATATATCAATATATATATATA
>NC_068983.1:43980337-43981367 GCF_001194135.2 Octopus bimaculoides | reverse complement strand
CACTACAAAACCAGAACTCGGTACACATAGCAGCATTACGTTACAATTACTTTACCTCAACCGGTCCAGCTCTCTTTAATACCATACCAAAATACGTCAAAACGGAAACGGATCCCATAAAATTCAAATGTTCACTGGACAAATTTCTTCAAAAAATCTCGGATCAACCTCCTACACCCGGATATGTCTCCAACAATAATAACTCTTTGCTAGAGTGGGTATGGTGCCCCATATATGACTAAAAGACTTCACCATGTGGTGCTATCAAGTTAGACATAGCCTGGGCCTATACTGACCGAAACCTATCGAAGTTATCGAAGCTATATCCAATTCCTAAGTTGTAACAGTTCCCCTAAATGGTGCATATATATTTATATATATACGCGCGCGCATACCATACATGCATACATACGTACATACATACCTAAATACTCACATGCGTACATAAGTACATACATACATACATACATACATGCATAGGTGGAGGCGTCATGGACAGAAGCATGCGTGTATATGAGTGTGTCTGTAAGCTTTTGTGATGTATTTGGAGTCTATCCCGCTGCACACTATCACCACAACTTTCTCTCACTCTTTCTTCCTGTTTCTGTTGTACCTGTATTTCAAAGGGCCAGCCTTGTCACACTCTGTGTCTCGCTGAATCTCTCCGAGAACTACATTAAGGGTGCACGTGTCTGTGGAGTGCTCAGCCACTTACACGTTAATTTGACGACCGGGCTGTTCCATTGATCGTATCAACTGGAACCCTCATCGTCATAATATTGAGTGTCAACTCCTTCAAACTACCGTACTGGCTTCTCGTGAAAATAAGCTGTTGATAAATATGTTAATAAAATGATATTTGGAACATTGTCCTCATATCTGGCGCAGGCATGTCTCCGCGATAAGAAGTTTACTTTCCAACCGCAATGCTGTAGTATAAATGTGTACAATATGCGCATTAATCTGGGATTGTAGACTTGATTCTACCTCATTATTTATAAAAATATTTTATATCATTCATATATATATA
>NC_068983.1:43978127-43978998 GCF_001194135.2 Octopus bimaculoides | reverse complement strand
ACACACACACACGCACACACACATACACACGGAATGAGAGATAGACAGAGAAGGCGGATCATTAAAAGGAAGAACGAAATAAGACGAGAATCCAAGAATAAGTGAGAAAGATCAGAAATGATATTAAAAAAAAACAGGACAAAATGCAGAAATAAAAATATAAAAAATAGAGGAAAGATAAAAAGAAGTAAAAAAAAAGTTTTTAAAAAATTAACGAGGAAATAAAATAAGAATGTTTGATCTATATTTCATATTTCTAGAATATTCTAGTCATAATAATTTCAAAATTTGGCAAAAGGCTTTAAATCTGGAAGGAAGGATGTTGTTCAGGCTGTTTGTTTGGTAAGAAGCTTGCTTCTGTACCACATGGTTCTGGGTTCAATCTCACTGTGTAGCACCTTGGGCAAGTGTCTTCTACTATTGCCTCGGGCCGACCAAATCCTTGTGAGTGGATTTAGTAGACGGAAACTGAAAGAAGCCCGCTTGAAATGACAGCCGACAACTGATGAAGAGTCCTTTCTCTGTGTTTACTTGTCCTATTTTCCATTTTCTCTCGTTGTTTACGTATTTCATGATATTTGCACCGTTGGTGACGTCCTGTACCCATATATACATGTGTGTGTGTGTGTTTGTGTGTGTGTGTGTGTGTGTGTGTGTGTATATATATGTATGTATATAGGGAGAATTCACAAGAAAAAACAAAAGACGAAGACAGGTGGTGGAGACAACAAACAGATGTATTAGTATAACGCTCGGGAAGTGAAAAAGTCTTTAACGTTTCGAGCCTACGCTCTTCCACAGAAAGGAACAGAGAAAGAAACAAGGAAAGAAAATAAAGAATGTGTAGTGGATAGCGATCCATCATATATAT
>NC_068983.1:43974041-43977726 GCF_001194135.2 Octopus bimaculoides | reverse complement strand
TTGGTTCCTGGGGTTTACGGAAGGTCTGCGCAAGATGGGTCCCACGAATGCTCACAGAAGACCATAAACAGCAACCCTCCTTATAGTCCGGACTTTGCACCCAGTGACTACCACCTGTTCTCTAAGTTGAAGGAACATTTGGCCAGGAACGCGCTTCAGCAACGACGACGAGGTGAGCGATGAGGTTCAACACTTCCTCAACGACATGGCGGTGAACTGGTATGACACGGGCATACAAAACTGCCCCAGCGCCTACAAAAATGCATCGACCGAAATGGCGATTATGTAGAAAAATAGATAAATGTTCAAACTTAAAAATGATGTAAACATTATTGACAATAAACGTTTCTGTGATTTCTAAATATTTTGGGGGACCTTACTTTTGGGATTACCCTCGTATATATGTCAATGTATGTGTCTTTGTGTCTGTGTTTGTCCCCTCACCACCGCTTGACAACCGGTGTTGGTGTGTTTACGTTCCCATAACTTAGCAGTTCGGCAAAAGGGACCACTAGAATAAGTACCAGGCTTTTAAAAGATAAGTCCTGGGGACGGTACATTCAACTAAAATTTCTCCAAGGTGGTGCCCTAGTATGGTCACAGTCTCATGACTGAAACAAGTAAAAGATAAAGGATAAATACAATTGACCCCAGTACTTGACTTATCCTTTATTTTAACAACCCCAAAGGAACAAAAGGCAAAGCTGACCTCTGCTAGATTTGAACTTAAAACATAAAGAGCCAGAGGAAATGCCACTAAATGTATTTTCGGACATTGTCCAATGTGTTTATGGTCATTCACCTTTTTGTTACCAAATTCTATAAGATAACACCGCCACCCCCACCCCACCCCATATTTCATCTTGGGTTTTGTGAAGTCAAAGCCTTACATTTTAAAGTGATATTTATGTAAATTTAAATATTTTATCTAAATTTAAATATTTTATCAACATAATCATAATCCACTCCTTTGAAAACCTAGCTCTGCAAAATTTGAACTCCTCCTCTTCCTCTGTCTTTGATTTTTTTCTCTCACTGTGTTCGTTTGTGTATGTGTGCAGAGTGTTCCTTTACTCATTGCTAGCCACCAAACCTAGCATGTGTACTAATATTGCACCTCTTACTCTTTTATTCTCTCTCTCTTTCTCTCCTCTCCTTGTCTCTCGCTATAAAACGTTAAGCGTGACTAGAAAAATCAACCAACCAACATTTATACCAGCCATCATACAAATTCACAGCTTTAAAGAAGCTTTCCAATTAAGTGGCTCAGGTTAAAGCAGTTTGTTACTGTAAACAGGAGCATCACTGTGTTTCATTAGCTTTCTGTATTAAGTTTAATTAACCCGATTATTAACTCAGAGAAGACTCAGATCTACCAGGTTAATTATCTCTCGATATATTTTATGTCTTTATTTGACCAAGCAATCAGACGTCTCTATACATCACTAGTCACAAAGTGCTTCCATTCTTTCCTTGATCGCACCCTTCTCTTCTATTTGGGCCCAAATTGTTTGACTTTATCGTCTTTCCATCATCTTGGCAGTCTTCCGAGTGGCCTTTTCCTATCTCTTGGATATCACTTGATAACAGCACAGGTTTTCCCATTGTTTTTGAGCCTTGTGACATGTCCAACCCAGTAGAGTTTGTGCTTTTTGTATTCTGCAATCACATTGTTCACTTCACACAAATTTTTTGAATTATCTTGTTTTGGATATACTCCTGTACGGATATTCCTAACACGGATCTTCCCACGACTCTCTGGGTAGCCTATGTCTCTCTTGCGTATAAAAGTGCTGGTACGATGGTATTATTGAAGAGATTGGTTCACAGGGTTACAAAAACACACGTAGAAATGTGTGAGAAAAAACACACGTAGAAATGTGTGAGTATGTGTATTCATTTACATTTGTGTTATGCAAAATCTGCAAGCCATGAATGATACAGTTATTCTTATGAATTTTCAACAAATCATTCTATTCAAAAACATGTAAAATAAGAGATCCTTTACATGTTTCCAACAAGGGTTAATGACAGCAAGGGCATCCAGCTGTAAGGCAATGCTTCAATAATATAGCCATCTAACCCATGCTAGCATGGAAAAACAGAGGCAAAACGAAAAGTAAACTCTTGCAGAATTATACTGTGACCCTTAAGGTTAGGGGATTCACCCCTATTGCCAACATATTTTTCATATTGACCATGGCTATTCCTTTGGAGCTGTTCGGCTGTTTTACTTTCTTATTATTTATTTGTGTGGATTATTTTAGAGTTGCTAATTGACATAGGAAACCTTTCAATGATATTTTATATTCCTTGTATTGTATCTGTCTTGAGAATTGAATTGTTTGCACATAGAATTCTTTACGTGGGCAGCCAATTTATAATTCTTCCTTAATTGCTTCAAGAATTAGAATGAAGAGAAAGTTGAGGGTGAGATCTGAGTCTGATGTCTCAGCAAAATAAGCTGCCGAGCAATGGGAAGGAGTGTTCTTGGCTTTGATATATTTTCTGCAAGCAACCAATCCTCCTTGAATACATTCCATACTGTCTTTGAAATGGTAACCACATGGGTTTTGTGAAGTCCTACAGTCTAAGATTCTACGTCAGAAATAAAGACGAATGGCAAATTGGGTGCTAACATATGAAATTTAGAGAACCAAGGAATTTTGATTAATTAAAAGTGCTCCACTAGTGAGGAGGAAACATCATTATGTTAATAATTAATTCTGGGCCAGAAAGGTAGGGGAGATAATTCCTGGATTTATAATTAAAATTAGGTACACCTATGGCCATGGCTGTGTGGTTGAGCGGTTCACTTCACAACCACATAATTTGGGGTTCAGTCCTACTGCATGGCACTTTGGGCAAGTGTATTCTATTTTCATCCCAGACTGACCAAAGTGAATTTGTAGACAGAAACTATCAGAAGCCTGTCGTTGTGTGTATATGTATATAGATATTCTGCCGAGGTCGACTTTGCCTTTCATCCTTTCGGGGTTGATAAATTAAGTACCAGTTGCGTACTGGGGTCGATCTAATCGACTGACACCCTCCCCCAAAATTTCGGGCCTTGTGCCTAGAGTAGAAAAGTATATGTATATAGATATCTTTTACCTTTCACTTGTTCCAGTCTTTGAACTGAACTGCGGCCATGCTGGAGCACTGCTTGAAGGGTTTAGTCAGACAAATTGATCCTAGTACTAATTTTTTGAAATCTGTTGCCTATTCTATTCCCTTTTTACTGAATCGCTAAATAAAAGGGACATAAACAAACTACCACTAGTTAGCAAGCAGTGTGCAGGATACACATGTGCGGAATCCGGGATTCTGCACAGTTTCCATCTACCAAATTCACTCTTAAGGTATTTGTTGGCCCTGGAGCTACAGCAGAAGACACTTGCTCAAGGTACCTCACAGTGAGACTGAAACCAAAACCGGTTGGTTGCAAAGCGAGCTTCTTGATCACATAGCCTTGCCAAACTACCCCTTTACGATAAATTCGAAATTCACCTCTGTACTATAATGCTATTCAAGCAAAGCAACCCACAGTCTCTTAGCAACAACCTCTCTTCTGCTCCTCCGCATATATTGTTTGTTTCAGTTTTGTCTTTGGCCAACTTTATGTAAGTTCTCAAGTGCTTATACAAGTTGTGACTAAAAAAGGTAAAGAGAGAGGGAGGGAGGG
>NC_068983.1:43962820-43972986 GCF_001194135.2 Octopus bimaculoides | reverse complement strand
GTGTGTGTGTGTGTGTGTGTGTGTGTGTGTGTGTGTGTGTGTGTGTGTGTGTGCGTGTGTACAATAGAAATAGCGTTAACTATATGAATGAAGAGGAACACATGAAAAAACAGAATCCAGCAGATATAAGAAATATGTATCTGGGGACTGAACCGAGAAAGTATTTAGTATTAAGCAATATGCAAGAGAGAGAGAAACACACAGATGTTTAGATGTTTCTTAAATATGTGGAATGGGAATGCGACGCAGAACATACTTAGAAACGATGAGTTTATGAAAATATTAAAAAATATTGTCACTGGAATAAAATACATGTGCAATTCTTCGACTCTGCAACTATGCCAAATAAATTGGCTCTTGGGGATTCAGGGATAATTTAGAGAGGAACCTCATTAAGTTGGCTTTCAAAAGAAGAAATGTAAGTGAAGAATTTTTCAGAAAAGAAGTGCTTGCTTTTGAGACAACCATCAAGATTCTGATCGTAATCAATCTTTTAATTACTGTTGATTATTTCGAGTTTGTTTGATGTGAATTTCTTAACGAAGGAGAAATCCAGCTTGAATGGGAATTCTGCAAACTACATTTTCAATATCTGCTACTAAGTCTCAAAATAAAAAAAAAAAAAAAAAAAAAAAAAGTACATGATCTTCACATCATCAACATTTATATGTTCAATTTGCCATGCTTGCATGGGCCGGACAAAATCTATTGCAGCAGAGTTTCTAAGACCGGATGCGCTTTCTATCACCAATCCTCACCCGTTTCCAAAGGAGGTGATATTTTCCGATGGCCAGATACGTTTTTCATGGAAGACTGGAAATGAACGATATTACATGTATGATGGTGATGCTCATTTACGACCGTCATATGATGTCAAAATACGACAGACTCTCGGGTTACTCGACCTGACGAAAATTCGAACTGGGTTCCCCCTGCAAGGTTACGCACTGTTTATCTTGATATGAGGTCACCGTGTCGCGCACATATGGCTATGATGCGCATGCCTGGTGTACCCTTATCAGACGGGTAGTCATGATGGGTATAATGGGCTTCGTATATTTGTACCCCAGCGTCACTTTGATGGCGTGAGCTGCGATCTCATCCAATAATAATAATAATAATTTCTCTTATTAGCCACAGGGGCATAGATAAGGGGAACATCACACGGACAGACAATTTGTGTGGGGAATTACATAAAGAATGGGGAGAAAGAAATGGAAAAAGCAATGAAATGGGATAAATGAATACACAGTATACAAAAGTATGTGATGATGTGAATGATGCAGCTCTCCTAATACTGGAGAAACTCCAATACAGACCAATCAAAAAGCCCCACAGAACCAGGATTACCTTGACCACCAAAGATACGAACCCACTCTCCTGCTCTCCAATCTACAGATGCATACTTAGAATAGAGCTATTCACTCGAACCATTTTTTTCCACAGTCACCCATCAATAATAATTATACAGATGGTCACACCCGTCGATTTCTTCATATGAGTGTTTGAAGGAGAGGATTTAAAACAACAAACGATTAAAAAAAAAGAAAAGCTGCATCTATTTGTGATGGATCCGTAAATGGAATTTGACTCCAGAAATGGATTTTGCTAAGGAGTTACAATGGGGGACACTGAATGAATTTGATTTTGCCTAAGAATGGCGCGATCAGGATCAAACTTGATCGCGTGACCACAATAGTACTAACTATAAGCAGGCATGCGCAGAAAGCAGTGCGACAATAATAAAGATGTTATGAAGACGGCAAGCTGACAGAAACGTTAGCACGCCGTGCGAAACGCTTAGCGGTATTTCGTCTGTCTTTACTTTCTGAGTTCAAGTTCCGCCGAGGTCGACTTTGCTTTTCATCCTTTCGGTGTCGATAAATTATGCACCAGTTGCGTACTGGGGTCGATGTAATCGACTGGTTCCCTCCCTCAAAATTTCGGGCCTTATGTCTAGAGTAGAAAAGAAACGTTAGCACACCGGGCGAAATGCTTAGCAGTGTTATATGTAAAGTCGTTGACTCGAATTTGATGTTTGTTCTATGATCAATGTTTCTTTATGTGTGTGCGTGTGTGCGTGTGTGTGTTTGTGTGTCTGTGTTTGTCCCACCCCCACCATCGTTTAGCAACCGATGTTAGTGTGTTTATGTACCCGTAACTTAGTGGTTCGGCAAAAGAGACCAATAGAATAAGTACTAAGCTTACAAAGAGTAAGTCCTGGGGTTGAATCGTTCGACTACAGGCGGTGCTCCAGCATGGCCACAGTCAAATGACAAACAAGTAAAAGAGTAAAAGTAGACCATGGGTAAAAAAAAATGGTTGAGAATCATTGGGCTATAATAAAACACTCTTGGCCAAGGTGCCACGCTGTGAGATTGAACCCAGAACCATCTCGTTCAGAAAAGAAACTTCTTAACCACGCAGCAAGCCCTGCATCACAAGTAATTCCATTGCCACCTAGAGCGAGATAGTGCTACCACCCACTTTGGTTCACATTGACTCGGCTAACACCTTGTCAACTACATCATGCTGACACCGAGAATATACGATCACTTCTGGTGGTGGTGGTGGTGGCGGCGGCGGGAGTTGGGTGGTGGAAAGAGGGTGGGAGATGAGGACGAAACATAGCTTCCCTTACCCTCATCAGTGTCCACCCGCCCAACGAACTAGCGAACCACCTTATCAACTACACCATGCTGACAGTTAAGAATATACCACTTAACATCATTGTCTGGGGGACCAAAATACTTGAGAACATGGAGAGAGAGAGAGAGAGAGAGAGAGGGAGAGGGAGAGAGAGAGGGATAGGAAAACGACGACGACAAGGAGGAGGAGAACAATGGGAAGGAAGAGGAGGGGAAGAGATAAAGGAGGGGAAGTAGGAGGAGACAGGAAGAAGACTTAGAAGTCAACAACAGTAACAAAATAAACACGGATCGTGCAACCATATTTACCCCGTCTCCACCCATGCCGACCTCTGCTAAAAACAGTAAATGTTATGTTATAAGAAGAAAACGGCCATTATTCAGTTTTAATGTCAGAAGGCAGTTAGTGGCCACCCTGATTTATGTACTGTTTATAACTTTATAAGAAATACCAGTAGCAGTAGGTAATCCAGTGGTGGGGTGGGGGAGAATAACATCGCCGCTACCAGCACCACGAGCGGCTCTGCAACCATTATTATGACTGCCACCACCATTGCTATCAATCCTATGACCGTTACCTTCATTATCATCACCATCATCACCACCGCTACCACCACCACCAACTCTACTAATATGGTCACCGTCTCTATCACCATCACCATCACCACTATCTACAACAGCAACACTATTACGACCATCGCCGCCACCACTGCACTACTACTTGTATTCAACATGCGCAACTATTAATCCAAGCACGTTTTTTTTTTTAATTCTCTCCATCTGTTTTCTTTTCTCTCACCTTTTCTGTAGAAGAGCGTAGGTTCGAAACGTCAAAGACTTCCAATTTTCTTAAGCGTCAAACTAATACGATTTTTTTGTTGTTCCTTCACCTGGCTCTGTCTTTTGTATTTTTGTATAATTTTGAACCTTATGTGTGTGTATGTGTGAACCATATGGTCCTGGGTTCAATCCGACTGCGTTGCACTTTGGAGATGTATCTTCCTCGGGCCTACCAAAGCCTTGTGGGTGGATTTAGTAGACGGAAACTGAAAGAAGCCCGTCATATATGTGTGTGTATTCATGTGTGTGTGTCTGTGTTTGTCCCTCCACCATCGCTTGACAACCGACGTTGGTATGTTTATGTACTCGTAAATTAGTAGTTCAGCAAAAGAGACCGATAGAATAAGTACTAGGCTTACAAAGAATAAGTCTTGGAGTTGTTTTGCATTTATAATAAAATAAATATATATAAATTATAAAAATAATGATAAAGAATATACTGTACAGTGCTGTTTCTGCTTCGCGAATTTTCACCTATCGCGGTGGGTGGTTTTGAAAAGTAACACCCTCGCTAGTCGAGAGATTACTGTACTTGTATGTCTTGGTCTGTATGCTACACTGCTGACATTTTCACCCGTTGCAACTTTATCCCCCCTCTATATATATATCTCACCCCGTCTTCCTCAACCCCTCTCTTATTATAATATGCAATATTCCTTCAATAACTAAGGCGGCGAGTTAGCAGAATCGTTACCGCGCCGGACAAAATGCTTAGCGGCATTTCTTCCGACTTTACGTTTTGAGTTCAAACACCGCCAGGGTCGACTTAATCGACTTAACCCTCCCCAAATGTTTCTCCAATGTTTCTTCAATAATTGCTCATTACTGAAGATTACTGAAACTGTAGTAAATTGAAATCTTGAATGTTTGAACTTCATTAAATATTTGTCTGTGTGTCTCATGGAAAAGTCCGTAGAAGGCATGGCTGTTTAGTTAAGAAGATTGCTTCCCAACCATGTAGTTTCGGGTTCAGTCCCACTGCATGGCACCTTAGACAAGTGCTCTCTACAATAGCTCTGGGGTGACTAAAAGTAAATTTGGCAGGCAGAAACTGAAAGAAACCTGTTGTGTGTTTGTATGTGCCTCCCTATATTGACATTGTGATAGTTGTAAACGAATATCACCGTTAGACAAGCAATATCAATCATTTCTAATTTTCCATGGAAACATACCCGGAGGAGACAAGTGATGGTTGGCAAGAGGAAAAGCATCCAGCCGTTGAAAATCTGCCTCTGCAAATTCCATCTGAAATCCCTTTTTATGAACAGAACTCTCTCATTACGCCGCATCCACCGATACCTACTTGTATAGTATCTTCTTAGTGATATCTTAGATATTGTAGAAATAGCGGCTCTGAGATACGTCATTCCAGCGTGCTACACCCAACATAAATGTGATTGTTTTCATCCTATATGATACATGTACGTTTTATACATTATGTCACATAGATTTCGTTTTAGTATCTGGTTTGCAAGATTCTTTATGTGAATTCGTGTGTTGAAGCGAATTATGTTGTGTTTGGGGAAAATCATGTTGTCTTAATGCCTTACCGGTTTGATTTCCACTCATTATTTATATTTTTTCTTCCAAAATTTTCGTTGCTTTTGCAACCTTGTCAATGGATGTTGTCTCTGTCTGTTAAAGAACGCAGCTCCAATAACGGACGGAGTCAACATCCATTGACAAGGTTACATAGATTGTTTGCATGAAATTATGGGGTCTCACTACTTAAACTACACGTTAACCCTTTTATTATTTTTTTAAATTTTAATTTTTTCTGGAAAATAAAAAAAAATCAGTTTATATTTCGATTTCTTCGCTAATTTTGGTGACTGAAGAACGACAGATCTAGAGCAGTAACATTGTAATGATTACTTATTGGCAATTGATGGACTCAGATTTGTGCGCGTCCATTTGTATTTATTTCCGTTTTTCTTGTTAGTTTGTGTTGTTGCTTTGAATTACTTTTTGGAAAGTGTGTGTATGTGAGCATGCGCGCATACACACACACACACACACACATTACAGTAATGTAGGTTGAATGTTGTGTTATAGAGTTGTTAAAATTATTTTAAACGTTATTACAATGGAAATTCGAAATAAAAGACAGGAAACGGAAGTAAGGAAGACAAAATATGTAAACTATTGTTTTGTCTTCCTTTTGTTTTCACCTCTGTATATCCAATTTTTCTTTTCTCTCTCTCTCTCTCTCTCTCTCTCTCTCTCTCTCTCTCTCTCTCTCTCTCTCTTTCTCTCTCTCTCTCTCATACACTCACAATATCCATATATAACTTACATATAAAGACAAAAAACGTTTCTTAACTTCAATTTTAGAACTAATCAATGCCATCTTCAGAAGCCTGATGCTTTTATTTGTCATTGCTAGTCTGAGTTCAGGGTTCAGTATATATTTGGAATATATCACGAAGATATATGCTTCACAGCTATTTATTTATTTTCAGTTTATTCTGTTAATGAATTTGATGGTGGGCTTCGTTAAAAATTCTTGAGGGAACATCAAGGCACCATTAAAAGCCATGTTCTTAATGTTATTTGACACCCGGTGTAACATTTTATGCCCAAAGACATTCTAACCAGACCTGGTGGAGGTGGAGGCACCACAGAAATGGTAAATAGTTTACGATACAAAAGTAATCACTTTAAACTTGCTAAAATAACATTCGAAGTGGTTTATATGATCAGAAATATAATTTCGAAGTGTTCATGGTGTCATAATGAGGATCTGATTGAAGACTTTGCAATTAAAAAGGGAGGAGATAGTTTTTCAAATATAGATAACGTGGAAGAATATAAAAGTAAGTGGAGGCACATGGCCTAGTGATTAGAGCGGCCGACTCGGGGTTGAGGGATCGCGGGTTCGAATCTCAGACCGGGCGACGTGTGTGTTTATGAGCGAAACACCTAAGCTCTACGTGACTCCGGTAGAAGGTAATGACGAACTTCTGTTGACTCTTTCGCCACAACTTTTCCTCACTCTTTCCTCCTGCGACGGATCGGCGTCCCGTCCCGGTGGGGAATGTATATGCCAATGAAACTGGGAAACCGGCTCTTATGAGCCAGGCATGGCTCGAGAAGGAACATACAAAAATAAGCATTATTTTACTGTTAGTTTTGTTTCATTTTGAGAAATAAAAGAATACAATTGTTTATATTTTGAATTACATATATATAGAGGCACCAAAATCTTTTAAGTGCTTATGGGTCTTAACCTGGTACTGATTCTAAACATGACCATCCTGCCTTTTCATAGTTTATCTCCGATTACATTATCGAATATCCTTCCATTTTCAAAAGATAATAAAATGTCTTGTGATATTTGTTCCGTCTATCTGCACCGTGAGTTCGAATCCTGCCAAGGTTAGCTCTGTTTTTTATTATTCCAAGGTCGATGATTAGGTGCAGGCATGGTTGTGTGGTTAAGATGCTCACTTTGCAACCATATGGTTGCAGGTTCCGTCCTACTGCTTGGCACCTTGGGTGCCTTCTACTATAACCTCGGGCCATTATGAGTGAATTTAGTAGGCAGAAACTGTATGGAAGCCCGCCATATATATATATGTGTTTATGTCTGTACATATTCTTTTATTCTTTTACTTGTTTCAGTCATTTGACTGCGGCCATGCTGGAGCACCGCCTTCAGTTGAACAGTTCGACCCTAGGACTTATTCTTTGTAAGCCTAGTACTTATTCTATCGGTCTCTTTTGTTGAAACGCAAATTTACGGGGTCGTAAACACACAAACATCGGTTGTCAAGCGATGGTGGGGGGACAAATACGTTAAAAATAACTGACCAAAAAAAAACCCAACCAAGATTCAACCAAATCAAAAAATAAACCCAAATATTAAGCGAACAGAAATGAACCATCCCACTTCCACACGCACACGCGCGCACACACACACATTCACATACTCCCTTTTACATACACATATATTCACAGAGTTGAAACGCTGTTTGATTTATTTTTCAGCGTACAATTTTCATCATCCCACTACCAAGTATGACATCACCCCTTCCTTCCTTATTATCTATCACCCCTTCCTTTCTCGTTCAGAAACACAAGAGTATTATTATAGTAGATTATCTCGGTAACCATGGGAGCTATGAAAAAAACTACAAAGCCCAGCATCACCACTGGATTATTCTACACATCTGTGTAATTTTTCGCGCAATTCCACCCGACCGTTTGATCATGAATCCCAAGACAAGAAAGAATCGCCCATGTCAAATTTATATGTATAGATATATGACGGGCTTCTTTCAGTTTCCGTCTACCAAATCCATTAACAAGGCTTTGTTAGGCCCAATGCTATAGCAAAAGACATTAGCCCAATGTGCCTACATTATCTTCCCCAAGACCGAAAGGAACGACAAGGTCGAAGAGGCAAAGAGTTTAAATGTAGGCAACGAAACAGGTAATTGCCCGTGTTGCACAAGGAGGAGCAGAGACACAAAGAGTGTGGAACAGGGATAAATTATGGAAGATTGCAAAATATAAACAATGCATGCAGACACAAGATTATGCGAATAAAAGAATAGATATATGTAAAGACAAACGCATGTAACATACGAAATACATGTAATAAAATGTGCAAAGAGAAAATGCAGCAAAACAGTTTTCTCAGTAAAAGTATTTTCCTTTAAATTTTGAAATGTTTTAACCGAGGAAGGTTTATCAATGGATAAATTTCTTACACACACACATGTGTATATATATATATATGTGTGTGTGTATGTATGTATGTATGTATGTATACCAGTCTTCCACACTGTTTCACTCGCAAGGCCCTGCTTGACCCAGAACTGTTATAGAAGACAGTTGCCTGAGGTGCCGTATTGTGGGACTGAACCTGAAACCACTTGCTAGCAAAGCAAACTTCTCAACCACACAGTCATACCTATGCCTGGGTTTCCGTACAATTTCTATCAACCGAATTCAGCATTGCATTGTTTTGGTCAACCTAAAGCTACAGCAGAAGATATTTGACCGAGTTGCAGCGGAGTGGGATCAAATCTAGAATCATGTTGTGAAGCGAATTTCTTAATCATACGACTACACCATCTGCACCACAAATATACAAACGTATATTAGAGAAAACATAGCAGTGATTCAATGGATGGATGGACAGGACAATAGAGAGACAGGAAGACAGACAAATAGGTAAACAGATGGATAGATAGATAGATAGATAGATAGATAGATAGATAGATAGATACACAATTAAACAGACAGACAGGCAGATGATAGATTACACACAAATCTGGCTGCTGTAGCGATAACTAATCATTTGAGGAGGCTGATTTTATGTCCGGGTTGGATGAATCAAGGTGAATAGAGAAATAGTTTGGTTGATACCTGAGCTGAGGGTGGGAGACACTGTAGCCAACTCTCTCTTGTTTTCAAGGTGCTCACCTCTGTATGACCTGAAGAATCTCTGTTGAACCTCCCTCCACTTCTGTTTATTAACAACAGGTTACAACAATATCTCATTTCTTTCTCTTTTCCTTTGATATTTTTTTTTTAATCTTTTCTACCTTTCTTTGTCCATCTATATTTCTTTCTGCACACATACACACACAATACATATATACACACACAACACAGACAGACAGATAGAGTAAATTACAATTTGATCAGAATTTGATATTAAAAGTTTTTGTCATTGGGTTTTCGGATAAATCACCCACCTTGAATTTGTTCCTTCATAACTTTCTGGAAAATAGATATTTTTTACTGAATTTTTTTTACCGGCTTCAGTCCCACTACATGGCACCTTGAGCAAATGTCTTCTACTATAGACTCAGGCCAACCAAAGTCTTGTTAGTGGATTTGGTAGACGGAAACAGAAAGAAGCCCGCCTTATGTGTGTGTGTCTTTGTGTCTATCTGTCCCCCACCACCCCTTGACAACCGGTGTTGGAGTGTTTACGTACTAGTAACTTAGTGGTTTGACAAAATAGACCGATAGAGTAAGTACCAGGCTTTAAAAAAAAGTAAGTATTGGGGGTCCATTCGTTCGACTAAAATTTTTCAAGGTGGTGCCCTTGCATGGCCACAGTTTAATGACTGATACAAGTAAAATGTAAAAATAGTAAGACACCTTTATATGGAGGGTGAAAGAAAAGGACGGAAAGTTAAACGAAAGAAGGCCTCCCACCCTGTCACTCTTCTCTCTCATACTCTACTCTCTTTTCCTTCTCTTTCAACTCTTTTCTCCTGTATTATTAACCCTACTGTTCTTATTTGCATACTTTTGTTTATAACAGCCCCAGTCTCTCTTCATAATGCCAATGAATGTGACCAGCGGCATTTGTTCGTATTAAATGGGTTCTATGGTCACGTAATTGATGTCTACCAATCTCACCAAACACGTGAACAATTTAGAATGCATTAATACTGATTAAATTTTAATTTTCACTATCACCCACTCTCTCTCATATCTATATATATATTGTTTCAGTCATTAGACTGCGGCCATGCTGGGGTATCGCCTTAAAGGGTTTACTCGAGCAAATTGATCCAGTACTTTTTATTCTTAAAGTCTAGCACTTTATTCTGTCAGACTTTTGCCAAACTTCTAAGTTACAAGTTACAGTTGTCAAGTGATGGTGGAGGATAAACACACACACACACACACACACACACACACACACACACA
>NC_068983.1:43959854-43961059 GCF_001194135.2 Octopus bimaculoides | reverse complement strand
GAGAGAGAGAGAGAGAGGGGGAGAGAGAGAGAAAGAGACAGACAGACAGATAGCTCCGGCCAGTCAGTAGCCAAAGAAACAGATTTCAACTCAAACCAGCAGTAACATTCCTTGTTTGGATTTTTCTACTTTCATTTCTGACAGCTAATACCATGACAGTGCCAAAAATTCTAACCATACAGCGATGAGTTCAAATCGCGGTGAAATCAGCTTTGTCTTCTGTCTTATTGGGGTCAGGTACTTTCCTGTATTTATTCCGGTTCTTCATGATCTGAGTTCAAATCGCGCGACGGTTGATAGATTTAATCCATTACCCGGTGTAATACCATCACATGGCCCTTGGGTACGTTTAGCAGAGTTCACTCTGTGGCAAGCGTTCAGGTCAGGTCTTCCATGTGAAGAGACCTTCATCCCACTCACGAGTAACAGAGGTTTATGGTGGAAGACACATGGCTTAGGGAAGGGTATTCGGTGCGTGCATTAGTGGTTAGAATATTCGGTTCCCGGTCATAAAGTCATGAGTTCGATAATTGGCAGCGCTGGGTTCTTGAGCTTCACACTTTTTTCACATTGCTTCAGTCCACTCAGCTGTCAAGTTGTACTTGTAATTCGAAAGGGCCAGCCTTGTCACATTCTGTATCACGGTGAATCTCTCTGATAGCTACGTTAAGGGCACGCGTGTCTGTGGAGTACTCAGCCATGTGCACGTTATTTTTACGAGCAGGCTGTTCCGTTGATCGGATCAACCGAAACTATCTTCGGTAATCAACGGAGTGCCAGCACAGTAGAATACGTTTGTCTAAGATGCCATGTAGCAGATTGAACCTGGGACCTCACGCTTGCGAAGTGAACATCACACATACCTTCACACACAAACGCTCCCATCTACATACACGCATACATACATACATATATACATACATGTTGTTGTTGGCACTCCGTCGCTTACGACGTCGAGGGTTCCAGTTGATCCGATCAACGGAACAGCCTGCTCGTGAAATTAATGTGCAAGTGGATGAGCACTCCACAGACACGTGTACCCTTAACGTAGTTCTCGAGGAGATTCAGCGTGACACAGTGTGACAAGGCTGACCCTTTGAAATACAGGCACAACAGAAACAGGAAGTAAGAGTGAGAGAAAGTTGTGGTGGAAGAGTACAGCAAGGGTCGCCACCATCCCCTGCCTGAGTCTCGTGAAGCCTTAG
>NC_068983.1:43958883-43959469 GCF_001194135.2 Octopus bimaculoides | reverse complement strand
AACCACTGGGCCATTGCGCCTCCACACATACATACATACAAACTTTCACACACATATTCACATATATAGTTACACACACATTCAATCGCATGAAAACATTTTCACACATTAACGCATACAAATTTATACACAAACACCCTCATCCAGATAGACATAAACACAAACATACACACAATACACTCACTGTTTCTCTCTTTCTCTCTCTCCCTCCCTCTCTCGCTCACGCATATACTCAAAACGTTTCGTACACATATTCACACACACACGCACACTCGAGTATTCCAATTTATATATACATACCGACATATACAATCTTCACACACTTACACACACACACACACACACATAACCATAAACAGACACGCACACATATTTATAGCCTTTCTACTGTTGTCAGCACTTGTTTTTGCTGTTGTTATGGTTGTTGCTGTCTTTGTCGTTGTTGCTGTTGCAAACTAAAACACGTCTGGTTTCAGTTGTTTTCCCCACAAACATTTACGAAGGTATTAACCCAATTTTCATTGGGTTAATGTTACGATGTTTTATTTCAGATAGAAATCTCTTGGTGGGAGTAGAGATGGAAGGG
>NC_068983.1:43951329-43958246 GCF_001194135.2 Octopus bimaculoides | reverse complement strand
TATATATATATATATATATATATACACACACACATATACACACACACACACACACACACACACATACATATACAGGTATATATAGGTGCACATGTGTATGTAACTATATATGCATATGTATTTATAGAAATCATATACTTTGTGTTATGTATGACCAGTAATTCCTGGTTCAAAGAAACAAATTTCCAGTCACAGCCCAAAACAGTAAAAGTGTCATATATTGTTATCCACAATATTTTCGATTCAACGTATGTTATTCAAAATGGCCGCTCTCTCTCTCTCTCTCTCTCTCTCTCTCTCTCTCTCTCTCTCTCTCTCTCTCTCTCTCTCTCCATCTGATCATCAAATCCACATGCCCTTTATATCAAGGGAAGTCACTCAAATCATATCTCAATTTGCATAACACTGATTTACTACAACAACTTTTGCAACATCTAATGGCTGAAGTCCTTTGCATTTTCCTGTCGATCATTTATTGACAGTTTACAATCTCCTCAAAATAGTTAATCGTATTTTTTTCCATCCTCTTCTTTTTTTTTTCATCATCATTTAACGTTCATGTTCCGTGCTGACATTGATTGGACGGTCTGACAGGAATTGAAAAGTCCAAATATTGCATCATGCTCCAATATCTACTTTGCGTGGTTTCTATAGCTTGATGCCCTTCTTAACACGAACTGCTTCATAGCATGTATTGAGTGCTTTTTCCTTGTCCACCAGCACGAATATGACCGTCAAATAGTTTCCAAGACTACGAATCCCGAGGGGACAATTTTTTTCTTTTTTTATATTCTAGTTTCCAACGTTACGAAATTTAACCAACACAATATTATGCTGAATAATTGTTTTTTTTTTTGTTTTTTTTAACATTTAAAGATATTTTCTTTTATTTCTCCCATGTTCTGACAAGTCTATTTTTCAAGATATCTTCCTTCGCTTTTTAATACATTTCTTGCGCACACACGAACAAACATCTTGATAATACTAAAACTCTAGGGATGTTTGTGTGTAACTGAAATATCTCAGAAATGGTATATTTTATCTTCATTTTTTTAACATATTTATTTCATACTTACCTTCGGCAGTGCAGTACAAGGACCTCTATTTAAACGATTAAACACAATTTTTATTTCTTGACGAAAAATACATGGCTTCCATGACGTCAACACACATACAGAATACATACACATATGAATGTCATGGCATGTCAATCAACACAAACACACGTCCGCTATCTGTGTCATATACACACACATAGTCTTCGCTCCTTAAGAAAAAAAAAACGTCGACTTTTTGACGTACACAATATTTTAATCATTTAGAAATATTTTTAACTGAATGTGATTTCATCATCCGGAGTTCGTTAATTTCCGTAAAAAATTTATCTATTTTTATTTTAAAGTGAAAGAGAGGAGAAAGTGAAAGATGTATGTACGTGTATATGAAATGGACGTGTGTGTGTGTGAAAGAGAGAGAGTGAAGGGGTGCGTTGGCGTACATCTTTTTTGTGTACGTGTGCATGTGTGTGTGAGTGAACGTGTGTTCTTATGTATACGTAGCACACTCTCTTTCTCTCTCTCACACGCCCATTTCATATACACGTTCATACATCTTTCACGTTCTCCTCTCTTTCACTTTAAAACAAAAGTAACAGGTGATTTTCAGGATAAAAATTGTTTAAAAAAGGCGTCTACTCATGTAAATTGATTACTATTGTTAGGATAGTTCCAATTAAATAAGTCCAGAAGTTAGGCTAAGTATATATAAACATGCATTAGTACCGTGAATTCCCATTCTACAAAATGGCAAACAATTCCGTGAATACGTTACCGAGCAACGCTGGTAGTAAGACTAGTATATGTATATATTAAAAAGTGAGGCTAAAAGTTAAGACGTTTTCCACACTTCAACGTTTTATTATTATTTTTTTATCTTTTTCATGTCTTCGTATCTTCCTCTTCTCCTCCTCCTTGCTTTTTCTACTCTTCCTCTTCTCTCCTTATTCTCTTTACCCGCTAATATTACACACACACACACTGTTATATTTATACATCCTCCGCATATACACATTCATACATACAAGTTGTATATTTACATATAGAAATATTGATAAATCTACGAATACTTACACACACGTATACACTTAATGTAATGTGTATACATCCTACATACATTCATACACGTAATATACGTTCACGCTTTCACGCTATTTACCAACAGAAAATTAGATACATTTACGAATACCTACACAGACACACACACATACACGTAATAAAATATATCCATAAAGATACATAAATCGGCGAATATCCAGCTTTTAGTGAATACCCAACCGTATATCATTGTTTAGTGTACTTAAGTCAGTTTAAGAATAAGACAAGTATTATATATGTAAGAAAAAAAGTACCATCTAACAGACAGGATGACTCTAACGAAGAAAGGAATTTAATTTGCTTCAATGGCTCAGTTCAACTGTTGCAACTTTTGTAATTTATTTACGTATTTTAAACACCTTGTTGTTACCTGTCTGTCAAGACATAAAATGGCTTCTCGAAAGACAAAATGCCCGCCAAAAACGCGTTAACAAAACTTTACCAGACTTTCGTTAAAGCATTTATAAAGATAAAAATATAAATAAATTAAATACACAATAATTAGCCTGTTCTTTGAGATTTTATCAGAGTAGGAAACTATTCAACAGTGTCTTACAGATATGTTTTCTTTTTATACCCCGTCTGTTTTATCCAACCATATATACAACAACGTGTTTAATTTATTCATTCTACTAAGCAATTTTTCTGTCATCCATAAATACTTATTCATTTTATGTCTATTCTCTCGTACGTTTTCCCTTATTGGTTTTCTACTTAGAAGAGAATTTCTTTTATAATAAACCAGCCTGGAAAATCTATAACATTAGCATTTGTATAAATGTATGTATATTTGTGTATATATATACCGGTACGTGTAAATGTATTTTTCTGTTCGCGTGTATTTGTGTGGAACGGATCCTGTATACTTCCGTACACATGTACACTAAAACATATACATACCCATTATACATACAATAAATACATTCAAATATACAAAGTTCAGGCACTGTTTCTCTTGCCAACAAACTTACATAGATTGAGTCAGATAAGGGTTTTGAGAAAGGAAAATATAAATAGAAAGTTATATCCTTTGTAATTGCTGGTTATTAATGGTATGTACTTATTGTGTATGTATGAACTTTCATGTGTGTGTGTTTGCGCGCGCGCGATTGTATAGTGTTTAAATAAATAGCTAGCTAGGTAGGCAGAGATATAACCGTAGGCGTGACTATGTCGTAGGAAGTTGCTTCCCAACTGGGTCCAGTTTCACTGCATGGCACCTTGGGCAAGTGTCTTCCAATACTGCCTCGGGGCGACCAAAGCTTTTATGAGAGTATTTGATGGACGGGAACTGAAAGAAGCCTGTCGTGTGTGTGTCTGTCTGTTTATATGTATGTATCTATCTATCTATATACAACCATACACGTAATAAAATATATCCATAAAGATACATAAATCAACCATACATATATGTATGTGTGTCTGTGTTTGTCCCCCCACCATCGCTTGACAACCGATGCTGTAACTTCCTAACGCCAACCACCCAACAGAGTGGACTTAGAACTTTTTACATGGCCCAAGCTCAGGCGAGGTCAGTTTTGGGAAGGTTATATATATATATATATATATATATATATATACTTATAAGAGACCAAAGTGTACGTACGCCACTATATTCTATATATAAAAAAAGCAAAAATGTGACAAGAACGCAAAACATCCAGACGGATGATACAAAGAAAACAAGGACGAGTCATTCGGAGTTTTCTATCCTCAGTCGAGTTCCAGATTATCTTTGCAATTTCGGCTGGTTATACTCGAGATTGCTCCAATCTGGCCAGGCCCAAGGAAAAACTAAGATAAGAGCATTAGATTCCTTGGACGAAAGCAGCGAATGCATACGAAAACAAGGACAGAAAAAAAACAGAGAATTGTTACACAAATACAAATGCAATTAACAGGACATAACAACAGGTGTCTTTCGACTAAGGATGAACTAAATTAAGCTGGTGAAGGTTAGCAACAGGAAAGGTGTTTGGCTGTAGAAAATTCGCCTCAACAAATTCCATTTGACTCATGCAAGCATGAAAACGGGGACGTTAAAACAATTATTTTCAGTACAAAACAAATAGGACCATGCATAGACAACATGCTACATCCACCTAATTTACAAATAAACCATCATTTGCATAAGTGATGACTAAGATGAATGAAACTGAATAAATTATCATTGTATGATATATTTCATAGACATAACACAACACACCTTAGAAATTTTGCAGACATTTGTGGATTCCACATATGGAGAGTAAGTATTAGTTTATGAGTTTCTTTCGAGCATTGGGCCTCACGGGGCAATTACTGAGATCTTTGGCATTATGTCATGCTTGAGAAAAAGACCCATCAAGCCAAGTAAAATCGCAGTCAGAGCAGATATTGGTGTCATGTAAATGGCACCTGTGCCAGTGGCACATAAAAGCACCCATTATACTCTCGGAGTCGTTGGCATCAGGAAGGACATCCAGACATAGAAAACCATGCCAAATCAGACTGGAGTCTGGTGCAGCCTTCCAGCTTACCAGCCGTGGTCAAACCATCCAACCCATGCTAGCATGGACTACGGACGTTAAATGATGATGATGCTGATGAACCAGTGGGGTAAGCTGTGATTCTCTAGATGACAATTTTCATTTTATGGTATATTTTATAAACAATAAACTACCATCCTTTAGAATTCTTGTGGATGTTTGGAGAGTCAGCCATATTGTGGCTCTGTAGACCCTTCTGTGTTTGTACCAGAGATTATTGTTTGTATACATATTTGACAACTTTACCATATATATATATATATATGCATGTGTTTGTTTGTGTGTATGTGTGTGCGCTGCACACACACACATACACACGTATATATGGGTTTGTGGTTCCCTAAGAAGCTCCTGGGCTGATCAATACTCTGTGAGTGTGTATGTGTCAAAATTCATCAAATATCATCATCGTTTAAAATCCGCCTTCTATGCTGGCATGGGTGGGACGGTACCACAAGAGTTGGCCAGGCCAAAGCCTGCACCAGACTTCTGTGACTGTTTTAGCAGGATTTTTACGGCTGGATGCCCTTCCTAACACCAACCACTAAGGAGAGTGGACTCAGTGCTTTTTATGCAGCACAAGCACAGGCAAGGTGAGTAGTGCTTTTTATGTGGCACATGAACAGCCAAGGTCAGTTTTGGCAAGGTTTTTATAGCTGGATGCCCTCCCGATGACCAACCAATTTTCAGTGTGGACTGGGAGCTTTTAAGTGGTATCTTCTTTCCAATTCTCTAATGACTTCACCAGTCCACTGCCCTTAGTGTCCTGATTAAGATATATAATAATAATAATAACAGTTTCAAATTTTGATACAAGGCCAGTAACTTGAAGGGAGGGGGTATGTCAATTACATCGACCTCCAGTGCTCAGCTGGTACTCATTTTATCGAACTCAAGAAGAGGAAGGGCAAAGTTGACTTCAGCGGAATTTGAAATGATTCCGCCAGCTTGTTACTTTTATGATAATAATGTCAGTTGAGTGTATATAATCATCTTATCATCATAAAAACCCCCCAGTACACATCTGCACAGAAGGAGGTCTGGATGGAAAAGAAATAATTTTAAGTTTGCATTATAATTCAAATTAAAAAGACAAATTCTTTCCTTTAAAAAAAAAATTTTTTTTACCATTGTCTTACATTTGAATATGTATAAACTAGTCAAATTATGTGACTTGACTTCAGGCCCTAACAAGATCCATCTTAAATTCTGTACATGTGCTGTACAAAAAGTAGGAAGTGGAAACAGACGAATTTTAAATAATATCAAAACATACATACATAGTATAGAGACACACACACACACACACAATTAGTATAATTGGGTGGCGTGGGCGTTGACAGAGAACAGAGTCCAAATTGGTAATAACTTCATGCACAGAAAATTGAAATATTTAAATTATTTGATGCATTATACATTGAAAAACTGACATTTAATGTGCAACAATAGAAAAAGGCAATGTTCTTAGCTTCTCTTCCTGTCTAAAGAAGAGAAAAAAAACAGCATAAAAAGAAAGAATATAGAACACATCAACATAAAGTATTTCAATATATACAGTAAAATTATGCTAGTTTATTTTATTACTAGCTCCAGTTAAAGTTGGGTGTTACCATCAAATTCTGATCATGTAAGCAGTCACTGACATGAGGTAGAGTAGAAGGTGTTAATGTTGTAATATCAAACCTGGAAAAAGGCAGCGAGCTGGCAGAAACGTTCTGAGTTCAAATTCCACCGAGGTTGACTTTATCTTTCATTATTTCAGGGTCAGTAAATTAAGTACCAGTTGCGTACTGGGGTCGATTTAATCGACTGGCCCCCTCCCCCTAAATTTTGGGCCTTGTGCCTAGAGTAGAAAAGAATATTTTAAAGGCAGCAAGCTGGCAGAAACGTTAGCATACCGGGCAAAATGCTTAGCAGTATTTTGTCTGCCTTTACCTTCTGAGTTCAAATTCCTCCAAGGTTGACTTTGCCTTTCATCCTTTCAGGGTCAATAAATTAAGTACCAGTTGTGTGACCAGGCATGTTCTTCATGGAAGACTGGGAACAAACACCACTTGTATGACGGTGATGCTTGTTTACAACCATTACGTGATGTCAAGACAAGGGTGGACACAAACACACACATGTACACATGTATCATTGAGTTTCCGTCTACCAAATCCACTCACAACGCTTTGGTCGGCCCGAGGCTATAGTTGAAGACACTTGCCCAAGGTGCCACGCAGTGGGACTGAAC
>NC_068983.1:43947381-43951319 GCF_001194135.2 Octopus bimaculoides | reverse complement strand
TTGAAGACACTTGCCCAAGGTGCCACGCAGTGGGACTGAACCCAGAACCATGTGGTTCGTAAGCAAGCTACTTACCGCACAGCCACTCCTATGCCTATGTAAATATTGTCTTCATAAGTTCAAAATCCTCGGGTTTGAGAACATTCTCTCTGTCTGTTGTACTCCTTCTTGTTGACTCCAGTTTTCTCACTTATCTATCTATCTATATGTTTATACATTTACACACACACACACACACACACACACACACACACACACACACACACACACACACACAAACACACACACTCATATCTATGTCTGTGTGTGAAAATGTCTTCTTACCTACATAGCGTGAGTTTTCTACTACATCTTTAAATAGACTGGAAATTGCCTAACTTAATGTAAAACCATAGTTGATGAATATGTGTGTGTTTTAAATACACGCACATACATACATACACACTCATGCACATACTCCCATACACGCAAAAACGTGATGTGTGTAGAATGACTCGCGTGACCTGTTGCGCAGCGGAAAGTATTAAAACTGGAGCCTCAGCTGCATTTGATATGGGCTACACCTGTTGGAGAGGGTAAAAGAGAGAGAGAGCGAAAGGGCAGGAGATTGATAGATAGATTGACAGACAGACAGATAGATAGGGAAAGAGAGAGGTGGGAGGCGTTTTTCAGTCATGCAGATTGAGTGTGAACTCATCCTGCATGCTTTAGATGACATTCTTGGGAGTAGTAGGACATACTTGAGGGATTCAATCAAGGTATTTCACCGATGTATTGTATTGTCAGTAGTTATAAGGTGTTTACAGGGAGTGGTGGTAGGTAAATACTCTGGGTGTTGTAGTTGTTTAGTTCCATGTCAACTCTGAACAGACCTATTTATCATATCATTCTACCCATGACCACTCCCTATGTAGGTGTATCTTAGATAGCATAGCCATTTGCTTTTTACAATGACTGTAATTTGAAGGACATTTGCTGCTGTTTCTAGCAGTCTGAGCAACCTAGTAGAGGCCCTCTCTCTCCTTAATGGTAGTAGTAGTTGTTTGTGTTGCTTGGCCCCAAGTCAATAGTCTTCAAAAGTAGTGTACAATTTTAATTCATGGCTCCATCAGTAACTTATTACACGCGCGCACATACACACACACATACATACATGTGTGTATATATATCATCATCATCATCATCGTCATCATTATCATTTAACGTCTGTTGTCCATGCTGGCATGGGTTGGACAGTTTGACCAGAGCTGGTAAGCTGAGCGGTTGCACCAGTCACCAGTCTGATTTGACATGGTTTTCTACGGCTGGATGCCCTTCCTAATGCCAACCACTCTGAGAGTGTAATGGGTGCTTTTACATACCACCAGTATGGGTGCTATTTGTGTGACACTGGGGCACATTTACATGCCACCAGCATGGGTGCTAATTTGCATGACACCAGTATCTGTCACGACTGCGATTTTGCTCGGCTCGATGGCTCTTCTTCTCATATATATTTTCTTATGTATCAAGAGACAGAAACAGAAAGACAGATAGATAGATATGATGGGCTTCTTTCAGCTTCTGTCTACCAAATCCATTCACAGGGTTTTGGTTGACCCAGAGTTATAGTAGAAGATACTTTCCCAATCTGAAACCATGTGGTTTTGAACCACGCCTGCAACTTTAGAGTCACGAATTGACAAAAATTCTTTTGACACTCCCACATGTCATCTGGCAGAACGTCATGGATGTGATAGCAAGAATGAGAGAGAGAGAGAGAGAGAGAGGGCAGGGTGCACCAGTAGTTTGTTAGTATTTATTTTCAGCTGATCAGAAGGTCGTAGGGTTAATTCCTGGGTTGGGCAGTATACTGTGTCTTTGAGCAGGACATATTATTTCATGCTGTTTCAGTTCACTCTGATGAAAATAGATACCAAATAAGTACTGGTACAGCCATCCCTCTTTCCCTCCTGTTGTCACATCCTCAATGTTCCACTAGATCAGTGATTCTCAACTACATATAACCTATGGAGCCTTTGATTGCTATTTTATTCAAATGGCCATTTGACATTTAAAATAATCCTATCATAGGCGCAGGAGTGACTGTGTGCTAAGAAGTTTGCTTCCCAACCACATGGTTCCGGGTTCAGCCCCACTGCATGGCACCTTGGGCAAGTGTCTTCTACTATAGCCTCGAGCTGACCAAAACTTTGAGAGTGGATTTGGTAGACGGAAACTGAATGAAACCCGTCGTATGTATATATATATATATATATATATATATATATATATATATATATATATATATATATATGTGTGTGTGTGTGTGTGTGTATGTTTGTTGTTTGTGTCTGTGTTTGTCCTCCCACCATCGCTTGACAACCGATGCTGGTGTGTTTACGTCCCCGTCACTTAGTGGTACGGCAAAATGAGACTGATAGAATAAGTACTAGGCTTACAAAGAATAAGTCCTAGGGTCGATTTATTCGACTAAAGGTGGTGCTCCAGCATGACCTGGGTGTTGTAGTTGCTTAATTCCATGTCAACTCTGAACAGACCTATCTATCATATCTTTCTACCCCCTATGTAAGTGTATCTTAGCATAGTCATTTGGTTTTTACAATGAGTGTAATTTAAAGGACATTTGCTGTTGTTTCTAGCAAGCTGAGCATCCTAGTAGAGGTGCTCTCATTAATGGTAATAATAGTTGTTTTCGTTGCTAAGCCCCAGGTCAATAGGTCTTAAGATGGTAAGCTGGTAGAATTGTTAGCATGCTGGGTGCCATGTTTAGTAGCATTTCATCCATCCTTATATTCTGAGTTCAAATACTGCTGTGGCTGGCTTTGCCTTTCATCCTTTTGGGGTTGATAAAACAAGTACCAGTTGAGCATTGAGGTCGATGTAATCAACTTACCTCATCATCATTATCATCATTGTCGCTTAATGTCCGCTTTCTATGCTGGCATGGGTTGGATGGTTTGGCTGGCAAACCAAAAGGCTGCACCCGGCTCCAATCCAATCTGGCAGAGTTTCTAGAGCTGGATGCCCTTCCTAACACTAACCACTCCAAGATTGTAGTGGGTGCTTATTACGTGCCACTGGCATGAGGGCTAGTCAGGCAGTACTGGCATCAATGGTGCCTTTTACCTGCCACCAGCATGGGTACCAGTCAGGCAGCACTGCTGCCCCAAAATTGCTGGCCTTGTGACAAAATTTGAAACCATTATTATTACATGCTTCAAACACACTTAATGAAAGCATGTCACTGTATACAATGTCATTCTCAATTGCAAGTGATGGACAAGATTTTATTTATCATTGAGACAAAATAATTTTATCTTCTTTTTTTTTTTATTTCATTTCATGAATTTAAATTTAGAATGGCATCATTGGTTTCATGTTTCTCATAAATTGAGCAATGGTTTTCTGCTTTGCCAATGGATCCAATAACAAGGGCGTGCTTGAGTTGGATTAATTACAAGATTCTTTTGTTCAACACTGATTTATTACTCAATTTTTTTCACCCTTGTGCAGGGTTTTATCAACAAAAATACACACATTTTGTGTGTGTGTGTATGTGTGTGTTTGCATGTCTATATACACACACATACATGTGTGTGTGTGTGTGTGTATGTTGGTTTATGTTGGATGAATGAGAGAAGAGTGCTCAAGGGATATTGTTGATATGGGTTTCTTTTCATTGAAACTGAAACAGAGTTTGTCTCACAACTCTAGTTTCATACCACTGTTCTCACCTGAAGATCACAGTGGCATGAAGCTCAAGTTGCTTGACAAACTCTCAGTTTCAGGTTTCATTTTCAATTAAGAAAGTGTGTGTATATATATATTTGTATATTTAAAAGGGATAGAGACTTTGAACTCGACAGATTTATATTCCATTTATTCAATTATTTACCATCCGATGTCAACATTTCTGGAAAGAAAAAAAAAAAAAA
>NC_068983.1:43945804-43947371 GCF_001194135.2 Octopus bimaculoides | reverse complement strand
ACACACACACACACACACACACACACACACACACACACATAAATAATAGTTACTATATATATAGTAGCACGTAAAAAGCACCCACTACACTCCCAAAGTGGTTGGTGTTAGGAAGGGCATCCAGCTATAGAAACCTTGCCAGATCAGATTGGAGCTTGGTGCAGCCTCCTGGCTTGCCAGTCCTCAGTCAAACTGTCCAACCCATGCTAGCATGAAAAGCAGACATTAAACGATGACAATGATGATGATAATATATATATATATATACACGCACTCAAGCATGTATATGATCTTGTGTGGTAAGTAGCTTGCTTACCAACCACCTGATTCCGGGTTCAGTCCCACTGTGTGGCACCTTGGGCAAGTGGATTTGGTAGACGGAAACTGAAAGAAGCCCGTCGTGTATATGTATATATATATATGTGTTTGTGTGTCTGTGTTTGTCCCCCCCCCCCCAACATTGCTTGATAACTGATGCCAGTGTGTTTACGTCCCCGTAACTTAGCGGTTCAGCAAAAGAGACTGATGGAATAAGTACTAGGCTTACAAAGAATAAGTCTTGGGGTCGATTTGCTTGACTAAAGGTGGTGCTCCAGCATGGCCGCAGTCAAATGACTGAAACAAGTAAAAGAGTAAAAATTAACTACAAGAGCATTAACTAGAAAGAGATTCTTGATGGAAAGTAAAGTAAAAAAATATTTTTACTTCGTAACTTTGTCCACCAAACGAAGCAAACTGATTTGCATTCTCGAAATAATTAATTAGTGATACCAAGACAATTATTAAAACATTCCAGGGATTCTTTGTTTGAGTTTGCTAGGATTAAATTTTGCTCACACTTGCACATCACTATAGCTTATTCACCTACACAGAATGTGTAATGACTCACACACATACTTGTATACTAAGGAGTCATGCATGTTCATTACATGAATGCAAGTTTAGCCACACATACACGCATACATGTTCACATTCATATACATAAATGCACACACTAACCAGATCAGGTATCCACAAACCCCCAAGAGCTGTCTTCACTTAAACAAAAGACTTTCCTTCTCACTTTGTTAGTCACCAGCTTCAATTCTGAAAAAGAAAATCTGAAATAAATCTCAAATACATGCATGCGTGCATACACACACAAACACACACACACACACACACACACATGCTCATTCACTCACTCACTCACTTACTCACTCACTCATACATGCATACATATACACACATACATCTGTTATTTCTTTATTGCCCACAAGGGGCTAAACACAGGGGACAAACAAGAACAGACAAAGGGATTAAGTCGATTACATCGACCCCAGTGCGTAACTGGTACTTGATTTATCGACCCCGAAAGGATGAAAGGCAAAGTCGACCTCGGCGGAATTTGAACTCGGAACGTAAAGACAGACGAAATACCACTAAGCATTTCGCCCGGCGTGCTAACGCTTCTGCAAGCTCACCGCCTTCAATATATCTGTGTGTATGTGTGTGTGCACACGCATGTGCATGTCTGTGCTTGTATATATATATGTGTGTGTGTATGCGTGTGTGTGCATATTTATGG
>NC_068983.1:43942606-43945794 GCF_001194135.2 Octopus bimaculoides | reverse complement strand
TATATATATATATATATATATATATGTAGACACAGACATGTTGTATGTATGCAAAAGATATATATGTATATGTATACTTACATACATGCATACACATATGCATGTACATATATATATATGTGTGTGTGTATGCGTGTGTGTGCATATTTATGGCTATATTTTTATGTATACATGTCAGTATATGTGTGTGTAAGTCCATCATACAGGTGCCACTGGGAGACTTTCTTCTCAGGAATGATATTGTATAATGTGTGGAATGTGGACGAAGGAGAAGGAGTGGGGGTGGCGGTGAGATTAGTGACATTCCTAAGGAGATTATCTTTACTCCTTGTTTAGCTGTTTTCAATGGTTTTCTGAGTTAATCTTCAAAATATTTGTCAAGGTCTCAACAAATTAGCAGCCCCCCACCTTATTTTTTATGGGCATCAAGTTAGGAGCTTGCTTTGCAAACCCATGGTTTCAGTTTCAGTCCCATTGTAAGCCACCTTGGACAAGCATCTTCTAGTGTAGCTCTAGGCTAACCAGTACCTTGTGAGTGAATCTGGTTGATGGAAACTGTAAGGAAGCTCATCATGTGTGTGAGTTCCCTTGAGTTTGTATTGCCCCTCCCACGCTGCTTGACAACCGGTTTTGGTTTCTTTATATCTCTGTAACTTAGCAGTTCAGCAAAAGAGACTGATAGGTACCAGACATAAAAAACAGATACTGGAATCAATTTATTCAACTAGTAGTGGCACATGGCCTAGTGGTTAGAGCAGCGGACTTGCAGTCAAGGGATTGCGGGTTCGAATCTCTGACTGGGCGATATGTGTGTGTTTATGAGCAAAACACATAAGATCCACACGGCTCTGGCAGAAGGTAATGGTGAACTTCTGCTGACTCTTTTGCCACAACTTTCTCTCACTCTTTCCTCCTGCATCCAACAACTCACCCACAATGGACTGGTGTCCCATCCAGGTGGAGAGCCTAAACACCAATGAAACCGGGAAACCGACCCTTATGAGCCAAGCATGGCTCAAGAAGGAACAAACAACAACAACAACAATAGCAATTTATTTGACTACACCCTTTAAGGTGGTACTCCAGCATGGCTGCATTCCTATGACTGAACCCCCCCAAAAAATGATAGATTAAAGATTTACTTTCTTATAATTTGATCTGGAGAGTAAGTGGGGAAGTTATTGCAAATCTAGACACCTGACCCAAATGTTTGCAACAGGGTGGACTCTATTAAGGGTACCCAAGGGTCATTTGGGGGTGGGTGAGCAGTTAAAGAAGGTGGTGAAATGTTAAGACTGTCCCTGAAAAATGACTTGGTATGCATTGAGCTGGGCTGTGGTTGTTGTCCTGTTTTGAGATAGCAGTGGATGTGGTTTGTGGTGATGCTGAGAACAGTGATGTCGCTGTCATCATCGTCGTCATCATCATCGTCCTTATCATTGTCATTGTTATCTGTATCATTGTCATCGCTGTCCTTATTGTCATCATCAATAATGGTTACTGTGATGATAAAACATGTTGAAAAAACAAAAAACAAAAAGACACCAATATTTTGTATGCTGCCAAATGGAATCAAACCCATTTTCTTCACCTTTAGAACAACCAGCCACCTGCCACCTGACCAAACCTTTCAGCCTGTGTGCTTTAATTAATTATACACAGGTTTAGGAAGAAGGTGTTGCTGACAAGTGTCAACCAGTGGCATTATTAAAACAGCTGGGTGTTTGTGTAGTAACAGAGGTCAATAGGAGGAGGGGGAAGAAAGAGGAGGAGGAGGAGGAGGAGTAATAGTAGTTTTATAGAAGACCTTCACTCCCCTTTCTTTTCAGTCACTTTCCCCTCTTGTTAATCTATCTGATAGAGAGATAAGGGTGAAGAGAGGTAGTGTAGTTGTGATGGTGGTGGTGGTGGTGGTGGTGATCATAATGATGTGAGGCGTGTAGTCTGGTGCTTTTATTCATGTAGACAGATAGAATTGTGAGTAAACAAGTTATAGAGTTCAGGTGTAATATGTGTGTGTATATAACCCTGTATTGTGTGTGTTCAGTTTATATAGGTGAGAGTGTTTATGAATGTGTACAAATATATTTACAGGTGGAAATATGTGTGTGTGTGTGTGTGTATGTATGTATGTATGTATGTATGTGTATAGACACTCACAGGCATACACATATTCCCATTACTTAATGTCTATTTTTTCTTTTCTTGCACGTGCTGGACAGAATTTGTTGAGGCTACTTTTCTATGGCTGGATGCTCTTTCTGTCACATACATAATGTATATTCACTCAAGGCGGTGAGCTGGCAGAAAAGTTAGCATGCTGGGCGAAATGCTTAGTGGTATTTCGACTGTCTTTACATTCTGAATTCAGATTCCGCCGAGGTCGACTAATGCCAAGAGGTGCCCTGGCTTTATTTACCAGTACCAGTGATGAAATTAGAAATTTGTTGAGGTGCGTGTGCGCATGATGAAAAACTTTTGTTTGGCTGTAGCTAGTTTGCAGGTGTGCACGTGAGGGTTTATATTATATATACACACACCTTTCGGGATCGATAAATTAAGTACCAGTTGCGTACTGGAGTAGATCAAATTGACTGGCCCTCCCCCTGAAAAATTTCGGGCTTTGTTTTCCCATGCTTGCATATGTCAGATAAATATGTTATTTAAAGCATTGATTCACTGCCAAATGCCCTTCCTGTCACAAACCCTCCTCTGTTTTCCAAGTAAGAGATCTCTTACTCCACATGGCTTCAACAAGTTGTTGACAAAATTAACAACAATGCCTGCTACGCTTTGTACAAATGACCACGAATGTAATCAGGGATACAAAATCACACACATGCACACATGTTGTTGCTGGCACTCCGTCACTTACGACGTCGAGGGTTCCAGTTGATCCGATCAACGGAACAGCCTGCTCGTGAAATTAACGTGCAAGTGGCTGAGCACTCCACAGACACGTGCACCCTTAACGTAGTTCTCAGGGATATTCAGCGTGACACAGTGTGACAAGGCTGACCGTTTGAATTACAGGCACAACAGAAACAGGAAGTAAGAGTGAGAGAAAGTTGTGGTGGATGAGTACAGCAGGGTTCACCACCATCCCCTGCCGGAGCCTCGTAGAGCTTTTAGGTGTTTTCGCTCAATAAACACTCACAACGTCCAGTCTGGGAATTGAAACCGTGATC